>NC_139574.1:34754334-34839334 GCF_946808225.1 Silurus aristotelis
GACATCTTCAGATGTCATGGCCTGATCTGGAGGGGTAAACTCAAATCCATTTACTCCTAATGATTTTAAAGCAATTGTGTGTTCAAGGGTAACCATACATCCATACATCCAGACTTCAACAGCGGGGGGTTCAATCCCTGGTATTGTTAAACTGCAATTCATGGGCCCTTGAGCATGGCCCTTGACCCTTTGTTCACCGGGGCTGCTGTATCATGGGGACCCTCCACTCTGAAATGAAGTGATAAAGATTACAGGGGGTCTAACAGGGGGTCTTCTATTCACACTGCAATATTCGGTCCAGATTGTCTGTATCTGGTGGTGAAATCTGAAATTATCCGTGTGTAGCTTGTTCTGGTGTGACTTCAGGGAAATATCCATCTGTGTTGAGCATCTGATAACGAAACATGCGTATTCTTCCTTGGTTAGACATATGACTTGAATTTTTTAATAACCAAAAAAGCTCTCACCCAACAATGGTTTTCACAAGCAGACCGCACTGTTTTGGGTGGAAGAGGTAACGGAAAATGAACTGCAGCACTGAGAAAAGTAATATAGTGTAGTGGAAATTAAGATGAAACCTTAAACCATATCTCAAGCTCATGATGAACCCATATTCGGTAGGGTCTAAGCACACCGTAGTGGTGCAGTAGTAAACTGCTGGCCATACGATGTACATTTGGTTTACGATGTAGAGCTACATACGAATGCAGCATTGTTGTATGCTTCAGTGAACTCCATGCAATTTATACTATGTTTGGTGCATTATGATTGACTAAACTCCATCCTATATAATACTACATAGTGCTGAAGTATGTGTAAGTCAACTCCATGCTGTTTATAATATGTAATGTCGTCGTATGTCAGTAAATCCTATGTAGCATTGTGTGCCAGGAAACCCTACATAGTGACTAAGTATGCATCAGTAAGCCTCATGTAGTGTTGCATGCATCAGTTAACCCTACGCAGTGTCGTACTTTGCATCTGTAAATCGTGTTTAGCGTTGTATCATGCGTCAGTAAACAATGTGGGTCAGTAAGCCCTATATAGTGTCATGGTGTGTGTCAGTAAACGTGAGGTAGGGTCATATTATTCGTCCTGATGTATTGTAGTATGGATCAGTAAACCCTATTTATTGTCATAGTATGCATCATTAAACCCTGTGCATCAGTAAACCCTATGTAGTGTCATAGTATGGCTTAATTAACCTAATGTCTTGTTGTAGTATGGATAAGGGAAAACCTATGTAGTGTTATTGTATGCATGAGCAAAACCTGTGCGTCAGTAAACCCTACGTAGTGTCTTAGTATGCGTCATTAAAGCCTATGAAGTGTTGTAGTATGGATTAGTAAACCTGGTGTATTGTTGTTGTATGGATCAGTAAACCCTGTGCATCAGTTAACCCTATGTAGTGTATGCATCTTTAAACTCGATGTAGGGTAAACTTGATGTATTGTAGTATGGATCAGTAAACCCTATGCACTGTTGTAGGATGCATCAGTAAAAGGTGTATCAGTCAAAAGCCTATTTAGTGTTGTAGTGTGGATCAGTAAACCTGATGTAGTATGGATCAGTATACCCTATGTAGTGTCGTAGTATGGATGAGGAAACCCTATTTAGTTATCGTTTGCATGAGCAAAACCTGTGCGTCAGTAATCCCTATGTAGTGTCTTAGTATGCGTCAATAAAGCCTATGAAGTGTTGTAGTATGGATTTAGTAAACCTGATGTATTGTTGTAGTATGGATGAGTAAAACCTGTGTATCAGTAAAAACCCTATTTAGAGTCATAGTATGTGTCATGTAGTGTCTTATGTAGTGTTATAGTATGCGTCATTACACCCTATGAACTGTCGTCTTATGAATCAGTAAACCCTGTGGCGTCAGCAAAGCCTATGTAGTCTTGTAAGTCAGTAAACCCCTATGTAATGTCATAGTATGCATCAGTAAACCTTATGTAGTGTCATGGTATGCGTCATTAAACATGCTGTAAGGTCATATTATTCATATTGTAGTATGGATCAGTAAACCCTATGTAGTGTTGTAGTATGCATCAGTAAAACCTGTGTATCAGAAAACCCTATTTAGAGTCGTAGTATGCGTCACTAAACCTTATGTAGTGTCATGTTATGCATCAGTAATACCTGTGCGTCACTAAACCCTATGTAGTGTCTTAGTATGTGTCCTATGATTCAGTAAACCATATGCAATTTGTATGTCAGTCATCTCCATGTTATTAACATACAACTAGATAGTGTTAAAGGGGGAAAAAAAAAAACATGTTCTGTTATCATGTTGGTGTAGGAGAACTACTGTGCGCTCATGCACTTCCACCTTGTACATAGCCGTCGAATAGCGCAATGGGCAAAGGCGCAGGGAAAGCGGTGAGATATGAGGAACTGAGGAACACTTGGTTCAGTAAACCCTGCACTGTCCAGACAGTTATCGAGCCATAAGCAAGCTATTTAACACCGTTTTCCGAAAAGCAGCGCTTCCCCCGACATGTCCCTCATAGCGGCCGTGTCTTCATCTTTTATGCATTCGAGAGAGTCGCAGGTGGCGGAGTTCTGTTTCAGGCAGGCGGCTCGCGATACCAAAGATGCTTTATTAGACGGATTTTGGTGACACTTGTGGAGACGGGAAATATGACTCCCAGCAGACGGCCACAAAAATCCAGCATGAAATTAAATCGATTGCATCCTGAAGTATTTATAAACCGTGGTACCGCTCGGGGTTTTCTAATGATGCACGAGGAGGAGGAGGAGGAGGAGGAGAGCCGGCACCAAAGTAACACGCTTGTTTGCTCTAACAGCATGCATGCAACTTTCTTTTCATTTCATTTCATCCATCCATATTATATATACCTGTACGTTCCTTCTCTGTATCTTTGTGTGTGTGGGGAGAAAATGACCGGGATCTTGCGAAAGATATTTTGTAGCAGGTAACACTGAAGTTTACTAAGCAGGACTGATTTATTGCTTTATTAGTATATGAATAATTTTTCCTTTTCCTTCCTGGAAAGCTGAGATCTGTGTGCTCGAATGTTCTCATACACATAGCGTACAAGTGTGTTCTATAAATTGCTTCGTCACAAGTTTTTCAAGCGCAAGCAGGCCACGATGATGGGAACTCCTTACATTTTGGTCCCAAAATGCCTGTGGGAAGTCTGGAAATAACTCAAATCCCTCGAATGTAAGCACACGACTGTGCCTTTCTTTATTTGTCTGTCGGTGTAACGATGAGGAGTAATAGCTCGGTATCCGGCGACGCAACAACCCTTTAATAAAATATTTATTAACACACACGCCATTTGTAACACCGGTGTCATGTTTCAGCTCCGGCAGACAGCCTACACTGGCTGGAAAAAAATGTAGGATTCTGGCTTTGAATGTATTTCTGCAGCACGTGTGGGATCATTAGGAAAACTTTGTTGCGACTTTGTATAAGAAGTTAAGAGTGGTGAGAAACAGACGGATTGTGGCGCCACCTGGTGGCGGTGTGTATAAACCCCCCCCCCCCCCCCCCCCCCCGGAAACCGATCCGC
Organism: Silurus aristotelis; assembly: GCF_946808225.1. Classification (NCBI taxonomy): domain Eukaryota; kingdom Metazoa; phylum Chordata; class Actinopteri; order Siluriformes; family Siluridae; genus Silurus; species Silurus aristotelis. The sequence goes on from NC_139574.1 coordinate 34,757,874, forward strand.
GAGTGGAGAGAGGAATGGAAAGTGAAACTCAGGTGTTTTTTTCTTCTTTTTTTTTTTTTTTCTTCCAGTAGCAGCTGCGTTGTTTTCGTGAATCCATAACAGCACAACCGTTTGCGTTTACATTGTAAAGAAAGGCGTTTAGCGCTGGAGTGAGACTGGACCCGTTATTCGGATGCTATTTCCTAATGAACCAAAGCGCGGTTTTCTTAACTTTCAGTCGTCGTTTGGATTAAAATTGCTAACCAGCGTTTCAGTTTAGTTTCAGCTCACAGACTCGGGTCGTTTTTAGCTTGAGTTTATGATTGTTTGCCGGATTTCAGCACGGTGAACAAGGTAGCAGCGTTTCTCAGACTTTTCCTCCATTGTTTTTTTTTGTTTCTTTGTTTCTTTTTCTTAAAGTCCTGCATTTCCGGTATGTATTGTACTAGCATTCATGTCTTCCTCACCACAGGGTTAATATGGAAATCTGCAAGTGTATCGGCAGGTGAGGAGCTGCTGCAACACTCGTGTCTTTATAATGTTCAGCAATAAGTGTTTTCTCTTTCTCCTGTCTCAAGCTCTTTCACGATATGACCACAATATCATATCACGATTCCCGAACACTTCTACGATACACGATGGACGGATCGTTAATTACATTTGGTTTGCTTACTGAAGATCTGTATTAATGTAACTTAACAAAAAAACTGATCCATAAAAATAATAATAAATAATCATTAATATACGTATTACTTTTAAATGTATATACTTTTATTTATATATATATATATATATATATATATATATATATATATATATATATATATATATATATAAGTGTGTGTGTGTGTGTGTGTGTGTGTGTGTGTACTTAATTGGAAAAAATCGATCAAAATAAATAGCACGAATATGCTCAATACTATTAATAAATAAATCAATTCAGATCATAATATTTGTGAAACATGTACTGTAACATAATTTATCCTGATTTCAATATGATTGTATTTCCCAGCCCTATACTAGACTGGAAATATTTTCTTAGGCATCGTAAAAAGGGGGAATTAATTGACAAGAACAAAAGGAAAACATATGTAAAATGATATAAAACATTTCAATATCACTGCAGTGATATTGAAATGATATACTCAAGTCAGTTTCTATCTTTGTAATAATAATATTTTTTATTTTATTGATTTTAAATGTAAAAAAAAAAATCTCACATATTATTAATAACTAATTATAATATTCAAAATATATAATTAATGGATAGTATAATATGCGTTTTAAATTGTAAATGTGCTGATACTATTAAATTGTGCATTTACTTAGTATATATTTTTTTATATTTAGAAAGAAATGTAATGCTGTTATTAATTTTTATTAAGTTTATATATATAATTTTTTTCTTTATTTTACCAACACTACTGCTTCAAACCAGTTCATATCTCTTTAAAAAAATTGTACTGCGACATTGCTTGTATTGATATTAATTTTATTTTATCACCCAGACCTATACTTGTACATCTCTGTTTATTTTTCCTTACCATCTTTAATGATGTGCAAAAGACATAACAGAAGTGGGAGACTTGATGCACTGTACATTGCCATCAGTTCACAGAATTGTGTTGCATTTAATTTACGTTTTTTTAGCATTTCTCATTTTGTTTACATCGAGCCAGGATGTCCTTGTACGTTCTCGTGTCCTTTCGCCGTCTCTGCTGCGCATTGACAGACTGTCTCACTTTTCCATTCCCATGAGAATCTGTTGTAATACCTGCTAAGAGCGAAAAAAAAAATGAATAATTAATACAAGAACCTTTTACTGTGTTATTGAATTACAAGAGAATTGAATAGAAACGTGCAGTCAAATTGCTCGTGTGTACATGCATTAAGTAAGAAACCATATGGTTGTACAAATTAATCCATGCCAGGGTGGGTTGACCTTTTTAAATGATGGTGTGGTTTTCTCATAACCACACAGTCAACGGTGAATTATTTCTCTTGAATTCACAGTTTAATTGGCTGACGATTGTTTAAAAAGACACTTCATATCATGTAATTTCTTATTGGATTTTCTGTCTCATAAGTTACACAATGAGTTATTATTGAGTTCGACCCCAGTGTTGTCATACTGTGTTATCTGACTCCTTTCCTATCCTTTTCTTTCTTACCAGGTAAAGCTGTGCTCGAAAACGTATCCAGATAATACACATCAGTGTTTTGTTGCTGTCTTGCTCCTTGTCTTTACATTCACCTAAAGCCAGCCGGCAGTGAGCTTTTTTTTTGTCCTCCACCCCTGCGCTATGAGCAGAGGTAGAGGAAGAAACTCCAAAGAGAACCAGCGATTCTCCCTCCCGAGTCACCAAAGCAAATTGGGTCAAGGATTTTTCCAAACTTTCCCAGCTCACTCCAGAACAACTCAAGTCCCAAGCCAAAACGCTAGTTCCGGCAGGTTCCAACAACTCCCACTTTACTCATCTACTGGCCCTCCTGGAGGGCCTGTCAGTGGTCCTTCTCCGTCATCAACAAATAGAGGGATTTGTGGTGACGAGGCAGCCGAATTTCACCAGCAGCAAATTCTGTTCCTCAGAGGGCAGAGTGCTGAGGCACCAAGGTTCGCACCACCCCGGACTGAACACCTCGACAGTCCTCCCCAGTGTCAGACAGCATATTATTATAAGCCTCGCAGCTCTGCGAGAAGAGGGGATTATAGTGAAGGTGGAGCAAGTTGGAAGAAAGGGTATAACTCTAACTACTATCCTAGAACTAATTCTGACTGGGAGCAACATCACTTAAGAAGCCAGAATTATCCGTATCAGTGTGACATCTCTGGATTGTCATCGTCTTTTAATGCTGTGTCACTAGAGAGTTTTGATACAGCCTCGTCCTTCCGTAGTTCTGGAAGTAGGGTTTCCCAGCCATTTAACTCCAGTAGATATTCCTTGGAGCTGACGCCTGAAATCCAAAGGCAGGTCCTCAGTGCTTTGGCCTCATTGCCGCTTGGTGAAACCCTCCAGGCCAAATTCTTGGCCAAAAGGCTTCGATTGCCTAAGAAGATCATTAACCAAGCGCTGTACAGCTTATCCAAGTCGAACCAAGCGTTAAAGGTAAAAGAGAATCCTCCTCTTTGGAGACTCTTTACAAAAGGTGATACTGAATCCTCTTACGGAGGAACCCAGTTTAGAGTAAAAACTGAAAAGTTTGCTAAGGATACATGTCCAAATAAAACCCAAGGTGTTTGTGAGGAAGTAAAACAAGACAGCAATTTGACCAGTGCAACATCAACCGCTACTGAGGCCAGTAGTGATTCCACTGAGGAATCTGCAAACGACAGTTCCTCAGACACTGAGCAGACTGTGGACACATTTTTATCCACTGAAAAGGAATCAGGACTTTCCATAACAATGGAAGCAAAAGAGCAAATCTTTCAGTATCTTCATAAGACTGGCCAAGCCAGTGCATTGATGATTGCCAAAAACCTGGGCTTGCGAAATGCCAAGCAAGTTAATCCTACACTTTATGCCATGGAAAAGCATGGCGATCTCAGCCGCAACTCCAGCAGTATCGCACCTGTTTGGGAGCTGACTACTCACCAGCGTGAGAAGATGGACCGACAGCGAAAAGCAGCCGTTGGTGCCTCTATAATGCAAAGGGAATCGGGGCATTGTGGAACGCCAGGTGCAGTGAAATCTGCACAAACACCCTCAAAGATGGTGTGTGGATCCGAGTTGTCGGAAGAAGTGATGAACTGGGAGAACCTCCCAACTGGTGGCAAGGATGGTACTTTTGGGAACGGAATGCTTGAGAAGAGGTCACATTCTCCTATGGACTCTATTCCTCATCCTAAAAAAAATCCCTCAGAGTACACTGACCTTACATCTGCCCCCTTCTTATCCCATGATGCCTCATATTACCAGGCAGATGCGAAGAACGGAGGACATTCGGAGTGGGCATCGGATGATATCCCAGAATTTCTGAACACAATCAGATCAGAGGTGGCTGTGTCCCTGGCTGCACCTCTTCCTCCAGCCCAGAATATGGAGACCAGCAGGTTGCAGAGACTGAGACTGGCACTCAGCAAGAACCCTGTCAGTGGCCTAATGGAGTACGCACAGTACCTTGGCTACAACTGTGAATTCCTTCTGCTGGAGCAGTCAGGACCCTCACATAACCCTAGGTTAACTTTCTATTCTTGAGTGTTTACATGCTTCATCTCATCTACCTCAGGGTAATTACATAATCTATAGTAATTAATATAACTAAACATTCTTTTCCCTCCAATGGACTCCAATATCCCCAGGTTTCGGATGCAAGTGATGCTTGATGGACGTAGGTTCCCACCAGCTGAAGCCTCAAGCAAGAAAGTGGCAAAGAAGGTTGCATCTGAAGAGACCCTTCGAACTCTCTACAAAGAGCTAGAGGGAACTGCTAGCCTAGAGGATGAAGCAGAGCCGGCTGCAATGCCATTCGCCGAACCGAACGATTTGAATGATGATTATTTAGTGAGTTCGCGCTACGTGATTATTAACTATGATTATAAAATGCCTTTTTCCATACCATTATCGACAATCTTTGTTTGTTTTTCCCTTTTCTCATTGTGCATCTTTGTTTACCGTGTGCTTAAGGAGAGTTTGGAGGAGCCGCCTAAGGTCTTGACTCGCTCCCTCCCAGGCGGCAAGAACCCCGTTTCCGTTCTAATGGAGCACAGCCAACGTAGTGGCAATGCCATCGAGTTCATCAATACCGGGCAGGATGGTCCGGCACATGACCCGCGGTAAGACCATTGAAATATTCCAAATTTATATTGCAGAGCTGACATAGACAGTGTGGGTCTTTTACAGCTTTTGTAAAAGCAGTTCTGGAGTAGTTACTTTCATCTCATGCTGATTTTGCTGAGTGAAACTTTGACCTTTGCATTTGGGTGTTGTGAACCAATAGAAGACAAGAAGGCAGGAGGGTGGTTTTGTTAAGGAAAATATAAATGGACAATTGAAAAAAAAAAAAAAGTAAAGGCGTTAAAAGCATAGTAAAATTCTCTCTTCGCATATCCCAGCGATGTTAGGAAGCTGGGGGCAAAGCTAAGGGTCAGCCACGATACAGCGCCCATGGAGCACTGAGGCTTAGGGGTCTTGCTCAAGGGCCCAATAGTACCAGCTTGGTGATAATTAGGCTTAAACCCCTCACCTTCTAATCACTAACCCAGAGCCTTAACCACTGACCTACCACTTCCCCTTACTGCTTATTACTATAGTTGTGTAAAACAGACACATCACTTCAGCTGCCATTTTACCAGTGAATGAGAATTTGAATCATCTTTATTGCCAAGTATCATGGGTTGTATGTACAAGAAATTTTGTCATGGTGTGCTGTGCTATAAAAATGAGAAAACCTGAAAAAACTAGGAAAATAAAAGAATGAAATAGTCAATAAAGATAAACACATGATCTATAGAGTTTGTGCAGGGTATGTAAACTGAGGCAGCAGAGGTCCTCGACCACTCGCTATGGAAATACATGAGCCACTTAAAGACTACTTCTGCTCTTTTTTCAGTTAAACCAGCAGTCAAAATGAAAGCAGACTAAATGTTCTTGGCAAAAAAGCCCAGGCACTGAAGTGGGAATTTCCAGAAAATCACAGTACGCAGTTAGGAAACATTTTGGAGTGTATTTTAAAGTAAAAATACAAAAAACTATCAGCCAGGATGGGATTTTACACACTGTTATCTTGACACACGTGACATACATCCAACACCATACGCTAGGGTTTTTTTTTTTTTTTTTTTTTTTTTGCTTACTAGAATTTTCTTGTTAGAAATCTACCATATTTATCAGGTTCTTTAGATAAGCTTATCTGACATTAAATAGCAAATTTGACTAAAGAACCATGATAATTGATGACCATTGATAAATGTTTTTTTTTATATATATCCCTATCTATTTAAATCTTTTGCTTTAGCTTCATGTTCCAAGTAAAGATTGGGCCCAGTCTTTACCCGGTGGCGTCAGCACCCAGTAAGAAGGCAGCACGGCAACTGGCGGCAGAGGAAGCTGTGAAGGTCCTTCTGGCAGAGGGACAACTGCAGCTCAACAAGGTATAAGGAGGCAATACCTGACACTTCTTTAAGCTTAAGGAGAGGGACAAAGGGTGAAATTTGAGATATATATATATATATATATATATATATATTATACTGTTAGAAGTGCAAGAACTCTTAAAAGATTTTTTATAAAATACATTAGCATTAGTTTTCTAAGGTTGCCTAAGAAATTACATTGAATTTGGCTTCCACAAATTCCACAGATTTCTGCAAGGATTGATGGTTTAAACGTAGACTGTAGAAACTATAAATTTTTACAAGGAGAATAGGACAAATCCAATGAGTAGAAACAAGTCCATAAATGGAAATGAGAAGATGTATAGAGTAACACAATTATTTTAAATATTCGTCTCACTCTGCCCTGTTTATTCCAGCCACAGCACTCATTCTGTCCCCTTGGCGAAGGCGATTCAGCCCCGGCAATGCCCCCGTGCCCATCATTGCCCCCGCTGACAGCGGCTGAGCTCCAGGCGGCGCATGAAGCCGGAGTAGGCGATCTGATCAACCACTTAAACAACAACGCAGTGTCGGGCCTGCTGGAGTACGCACGCTCACGAGGCTTTGCTGCTGAGATCCGCCTGGTGGGCCAGTCAGGACGTGCACATGAGCCACGGTACATATCAACATTTTATATATACAGTGGTGTAAAAGTGTTTGCCCCCTTCCTGCATTCTTATTTATTAATTTTTTTGCATGTTTCTCACACTTTAATGTTTCAGATCATCAATCTCATTTAAATATTAGTAAACACAAGTAAACACAACATGCAGTTTTTAAATGAAGGTTTTTATTACTGAGGGAAAACAAAATCTAAAATTACATGGCCCTGTGTGAAAAAGTGTTTGCCCCCCTGATAAAACTGTGGTTTATCACACCTGAGTTCAATTTCTCTCACCACACCCAGGCTTGATTACTGCTACACCTGTTCACAATCCAGAAATCTCTTAAATAGGACCTGCCTAACAAAGTGAAGTAGACCAAAAGATCCTCAAAAGCTAGACATCATGCCGAGATCCAGTAATTCAGAAACAAATGAGAAGAAAAGTAATTAAGATCTATCAGTCTGGAAAAGGTTATAAAGCCATTTCTAAAGCTTTGGGGCTCCAGTGAACCCCAGTGAGAGCCATTATTCACAAATGGCAAAAACATGAAACAGTGGAGAACCTTCCCAGGAGTGGCCAGACAACCAAAATTACACCAAAAGCACAGCGATGACTCCTCCATGAGGTCACAAAAGACCCCACAACAACATACAAAGAACTGCAAGCCTCCCTTGCCTCAGTTAAGGTCAGTGTTCATGACTCCACCATGAGAAAGAGACTGGACAAAAATAGTCTGCACGGCAGAGAAAAAGAACATAAAGGCTCGTCTCAGTTTTGCCAGAAAACATCTTGATGATCCCCAAGACTTTTGGGAAAATACTCTGACGAGACTGACGAGACAAAAGTTAAACTTTTGAATGAATTCTGCCGTTTACCAAAAAATCCTGAAGGAGAATGTCCGGCCATATGTTTGTGACCTCAAGCTGAAGTGAACTTAGGTTCTGCAGCAGGAAAATAATTCAAAACACACGAGCAAGTCCACCTCTGAATGGATGAAGAAAAACAAAATGAAGACTTTGGAGTGGCCTAGTCAAAGTCCTGACCTGAATCCTATTGAGATGCTGTGGCATGATCTTAAAAAGGCGGTTCATTCTTGGAAACCCTCCAATGTGGCTGAATTACAACAATTCTGCATAGATAAGTGACAAAATTCCTCCACAGTGCTGTAACAGACTCAATGCAAGTTACCGCAAACACTTGATTACAAAATTACAAAAATTACGAAATTGAATTTATGGAAAAATTTATTTAAACAGTTTACATTTGTTAGACCTTATTAGGGTACAGGTGTGTGTGTGTGTGTTTGTTTACATTTAATATTTGAATTTCTAAAGATATGAATGTATTTCAGCAGACTTTAACAAATGTCTTCATTCCTTAAATCCGTCATTCATTCACTCCCTCGATATGTGGAATTGTCAGGATTTTATTCGTTAAAGAGAAATTCTTAAAGCTGGACATAAAACGCAAAATAATCCGTATTGCTGGAACGTCGTAAAGATGTTAGGGATGAGAGAAAGTGTTCATACGTGTACCGTTACACCCCTACCATTTATACTCCATGAAAAACAACCTAAATGCATTATCCCCGTCTCCGTCTCATAGCTTTACCTATCAGGCGAAGCTGGGAGGACGCTGGTTTCCTGCGGTGTGCGCCAGCAATAAAAAGCAGGGCAAGCAGGAGGCAGCCGATGCAGCTCTCCGAGTGTTGATAGGAGAGGCGGAAAAGGCGGCACGTACCGGCGAGCTCACGGCAGAGGTAGCTCTTTCTCACCCCCTTGCATCACTAATCACTCCTTTGAAACATAGTTTGCGTATATTTTAAACAATTGAATGTGTGTGTGTGTGTGTGTGTGTGTGTGTGTGTGTGTGTGTGTGTGTGTGGCGCAGTTGCCAGTGTCAGGTAGCACTCTGCACGACCAGTTCGCCATGTTGAGTCACCAGCGTTTCAATGCTCTCACGGCTCGCATTCAGCACGGCCTTTTGGGTAGGAAAATCCTTGCCACGATCATCATGAAGAAAGGCGATGACAGCCTTGGCACAGTAGTCAGCCTTGGGACAGGTATGTATAGAATTCACACACACACACACATTACTTTTATAAGGCGAGCTGACAGATGGGCCACATCCTGCTTCGAGGCTGATGCTCATACACATGCACCTATACTCCAGGGTAGGTTTGTAATAAAACCATTTTTAAAGCTTGTCTTTGCACATTCTAACGTTTCAGATCTCCTACAGGTGCACAAGTAAAATTCACGTCTGTAAATATAAAACCTCATCTTGTTGAAAAACAAGTAGCAGAGCGTTTATAGTTCAAACTAGAATTCTATTTGAGCGCCGCCTGACATGTCTGAAGGGACACTACAGAGTTATCCAGTTACCTATTGCCTGTATGTCTTAACATCAAACATTCATGAAGTTCTTTGCAGTCAATGAGCTTTGGAACTGTGTTTATTGCATCACTTTGCCACCTCTGTTTGGATATATGGTGCCCTCTTGTGTTGATCTACTCATGAACCATAATCTTGTCATTTAGTTCTTAAGTTGAATTATTCATTTACATTCTTATCGATAGCATTTGAAAAAAAAAAGAAAAAACTTTTGAAACACACTTTGCGCTGATTGTGTTATTGCTCTGCCTCTCCAGGAAATCGCTGCGTTAAAGGAGAAGAACTGAGTCTTAAAGGTGATACCGTTAACGACTGCCACGCTGAAATCATTTCCAGAAGAGGCTTCATCCGGTATCACTTTCCGTCGGCTTTCTTCCAAGATGCATTTTGTCCATTTCAGTATTAGCGTTAATGGAGTCTTATTTCATTTTCATAAATATATTAACAAGCGAAGTAAATTTATATGCGCTGAGACTCTACAGCCTGTCTGCTCTCACCTCTGGCAGTCATTTATCTCTCTCCTCTCCCCCCCCTTTTTTTTTCTTTTTTTTTTTTTTTACACACACATTCCTCTCTCTCTCTCCTTCTCCTTACTCTATCCCTCTCTCGGTCTCTCCCTCATATAGATTTTTGTACAGCGAGTTAATTAAGCGCTGGGATAGTCCCGGAGAGGACAACATATTTCAGGTCGCAGAGGACGGCTTGCTCAAGATCAAAGACAACATCACGTTCCATCTGTACATCAGGTATTAGCACAGGAGCCGCTGCTAACAAACGCGCTCCCAATCCGGCGCGTGCCCTTTCTCATTACGAGATAATGGGTCTTGTTTACAGCGAATAGCTCACATCTCGGGTTACAGTTAATCGTCCGAAATAGTCCGTAGTATCGACAATTACACGGTGTCTGTCTGTATCTCTCTTTCAGCACGGCTCCATGTGGGGACGGCGCACTCTTCGATAAATCGTGCACCGAATTAGCGGAGGTCACCGGCTCGGCTCACATGCCTTTGTTTGAGAATGTTAAACAGGGCAAGCTCAGGACCAAAGTGGAAAACGGTAAGCCATTTTCTTACGTGTATACACTGTTAGGCTGCACCGTGAAAGCAGTTACTTATGAGCTGTAATGCAGAAGCTGAATGCATTATTAATATGATCTTTATAATTTGTCGCACACACATTCATACAGAGTACGACATGCGGTGGAATGCTTTTTGCGACTGTACAACATGTAAACATGAAAAATAGAAATAGAATATAAAAATAAAAATGAAGTAAATTAATAATATAAGTATAGTATAACTAAAAAGTATGAGAATAGGGCAATAATAATAGGTAATAGGTATATATAATATATTAGTATGTATACACATGAATTAGTGTTGCTTAAGGGTTAATTAGTTTATGCTGCAGTCATAAAGCAGGAGAATTAATTGAACCATGTTTAGAAAATGCCTTTGCATCAATATAGCAGGTTTAATCTGAATTTGTTCTCATTTTTTTTTTATTTGATCAATCAGCCTTGACGTAGATTTTTTTTAAACTCCATATAACGATGTTGTGTTCTCTGTTCTCTGTCCCAGGCGAGGGTACGATCCCGGTGGAGTCGAGTGCCATCGTGCCCACTTGGGACGGCATTCAGCATGGCGAGCGCCTCAGAACCATGAGCTGCAGCGACAAGATCATGCGCTGGAACGTTCTGGGCCTGCAGGGGGCTCTGCTCAGCCACTTCATGCACCCCGTGTACCTTCAGTCTATCACTCTGGGTATAATACACATAAGCACAAGCTCTAAAAAGCTCCTCGAATTAATTATGAAAATTTCTAATCTGACAAAAAAAAAATTTTTCTTTCCCTCCGTAGGGTACCTGTACAACCACGGTCATTTGACTCGAGCCGTGTGCTGCCGATTGGCCAGAGAGGGCTGCGAGCTAACTAAAAGCTTACCTCCTCACTTCACACTTCGACACCCAGAGGTATGCGTACACACGCGCGCACACACACACACAGCAGAATGTTCGGGTGAATTTGTGTGAAACATTGATAAGAAACGAACGCTCTTGTACGCGTGCACGTAGGTCGGCAGAGTGAGTGTATACGACTCAACGCGGCACACGGGAAAAACCAAAGAGTCCAGTGTGAATTGGAGCCTGCCAGACAAGCTGAAAGTGGAGGTCCTGGATGGCACCAAGGGCAAAGTAGACAGGTGAGAGACCAGCCAGTCACACAATCTGCTCTGTTAAGAAGCCAATAGGAATGAAGAATGTCAGGCAAACTGCCAATAAACAACAAGCAGAAAGTATAACAAAGCGATCTGTTTGGACAACTTAGCTAGCACCATGTGTCCTGAAGACTATTTGTAATATCCACAAAACCAATATTTAATGTCTAAAAAATGTTTAAATACAGGGTTTCTGCTGGGTCTTAAAGTCTAAAAATGTTTCTAAATTTGTTTTATTTCTTAAATCATTTTAAACAGGTCTCAATTTTCCAAAGTCCATGCAGCACTTTTGGATGTTCTGTCTGTTTGTTTGTTTTGTTTTGGTTTCACATTGTTCACATTGTGCAACAACCAATCAGCTTTCTGTTATTCTCTCTTGGATTGTACCACAGACATAAAAACGGATTTTATTTTTCATCTTACAAGTTTTGCGATACTACAAAAGTGGCTTGAAAAAAAGTAATTATGAAACGAAGGTGCTTACAACGTATTTGTCTGTTTTTAATGCTATCATATAGGTCTAAAAAATCTTATTCCTAATGGTCCTAAAATGGTTCTAAAAAAGTCTTGACATGGAGAAACCCTGAAATAAAAATGTTTATTCCCCCCCCGCCCCTCGTTGTCTCTCCGCACAGTCCAAAGCTGGAAGTGTCCCGTGTTTCCAAGTCCAACATGTTCCGTCTTTTCCGAGACGTGTGCAGGAGGAGCGGTCGGAGCGATCTGTTGGCGATGACCTCGTACTCTAACGCCAAGATGGCCTCTTCCTCCTTCCAGCTAGCCAAGGAGCAGTTCTACAAGTCTCTGAGTCAGATGGGTTACGGAACATGGATCGGCCGACCGCAAGAGGAGAAGAGCTTTGAGGCGGAGGAAACCGAAGCTCAGAACTTGGTTTCAGCACCGTAATGGACCAGAGGAGGGTTGAAGGAGGGAGGAGGGGGGAAGGAAATGAGCAACGAGCGATTGGAATTTTTTTTGGGTGGTTGGAGAAAGATGGCTGAAGAGAGAGGACAAATGAGAGCGTCAACCTGAGACAGAGAAAGAGAGTGGGGAAAGAGTTGAAGATCTTGTTTGGATCATTCAGCCTGGGTTGGGTTGGGATGAGAAAGAAAACTGGTTTAAAAAAAAAAAGCCCACTCATATTTAGGAATGACATATATTTCTTTGTTATGCATCAAGACCTATATGATTGCTCTCTCTTACTCTTTCTATCTCTTGTTCTCTTTGGCGTGGGGGTTGGAGGGAGATGTGCATATAAGGGGAGATCATAACGTCTTTATTTCAAATGAACCCCACCTGCTAAAAACAGTTGTATACCATTTCTAGATATTACATTACAAACCGAAATAAGAGGATGCTGTAAGTGCCTCATCTCCCCTCGTAGCAGTTAATGGGCTTTCTCTCAGTTCTCTCTGTCCCCATCTTTCTCTTTCTCACCTACAGAATACTTGTTACTGGCTGAGGTTGAAAAGTGCAGAGCAAGGAGCTTCATTATTTTTCCTTTGGCCAAAAACAAGCACTTTTCATTCTCATTCCCCGAACTCCTGGCCGAATTATGACACCGTGACTACAGCAGGTCTAAGTGGCTAGTCAGTTTATGCTACACCGACTCCCCCATTCCTTTCTGCTCTTTCTCTCTTCATATATATATATATATATATATATATATATATATATATATATATATATATATATATATATATATATATATATATATATTATACATGGTCCTTTCAGCTCTACCTTATGGGTAATCCCTGTTGAGCTCATTCATATAGTTTGTACACATAGGTTTGACAAAATGTATACATAATGTACATACAGATACATACACTCACAAATGTATATAAGGTCTCTTCACACCGTGTGCGAGTTTATATACATGTGTGTGTTTATGTATATGTATATATTGTATGTATATATTTTATAAAGTTTCATAAATCGGCGTCGCGTTCCGACCAATGTTGACAGGTGCGTCCAAATATTATTGGAACCATCCAATATCGTCGCCCCGACATTCCCACGTCCAGTTTTGTGAAAAAAAAAATGCAGTTCCTTCACAATTTCTGTGAGCGAGCATATGTGCGTTTGACGTGTTTTATTATCTGTTCTTTTTTTTTTTTTTTTTTTTAATCGGTCTAAATAAGAGACCCGCGTTCTCTCGTGACTTTCTTGAGTGCAAAAAAAAAAACTTTAAATAATAAATCTATTCCATTCAGAATTTATCGCAGAACAATTTTAGTTTTGATTTCTTGATTTTAGTTGACTGGAATCTGATATGTCCTGTCTTTTGTTTTAAAATAAATCTTAGTACTTGAAAGTTTGGTTTTCTCTGTGTTTAAAAAAAAAAATTATAATTGAAAAAATGAAAAAAGAATGCATCATTGTTCAGCATTACAGATTCTGCTGTGCCTGTGGTGTAGCTTTTTTTTTTTTTTTTTTTTTTTTTAGCAGATTTTAATTATTAGATATCATCTGTAGTTTAGAGCAGCTGCTTATGGCAAACAGCTGAATTGGGTGTGGAAGTAAAGCCATTCACATTACAGCACACATTCACACTGTTTAATTTGCTGCTAAAAAAAAAAAGGTGTCCACAATAAATCACCCGAACAGGTTTAAAACATTTTCAGTGTATGTCCTGCTTTCATGTGCTATTTGTTTCTATTTGCTTGCTAATCACCATACTTTGCCATTCACCATACTTTTGTTGCATTGCTGAATTACAAAAGAAAATTCCAAATCAAAAAACGCTTCCATATGTACAGCCCCCTTAAGACTTTGCTGATCTGAATGATGTCTATGTAAAAACCTTGAGTGGATGAGGTTTCTCACATTTCACAAAAAATTTGAAGCTCACATCCTGCTGCTATGAGCGCCCGGGCCGAGTTAGTGCAAGATGGCCAAAAATAAAACTCACTTACGGCGTACGTACACTTAGCAGTTGCACTGCAGATGCATTATCATGTTCACTTTGTCTTACCGAAGGCTCTTATAAGGTCGAGCGGAAGCAGAAATCCAGAGACAGAGTGAAATATGAAATATCGTCCTGGTCTAGCAGTTGTATAAAAGGGTCAATCAATGCCTTGGAATGAGAACAAATGGGCTCGTTTGTGTAGTCTCTCATTCCCCTTTATTTGTTTCTTTGTTGTGGGCTGATTAGAAAGCAGAGAAGGACAGGGAAAGATGGATGCGAGTGAATACTGCGACGAGCTTTTCCCGCTGGCGGAGTGGGTCTAGCAATTTGGTGACGCTCTGAAGTCTGCACCGAGACAAAACCGATTAGTTTTACACCAACACACAGTATAAAGTGTCTTTGCAGGATTGGTTCGAGAAGCTTTTCCAATTTCGAGCACACCGACAAGCGCGTTGATATGATGCGTGTGTTCGTGTGAGAGACACGCACACATGCTGACCTCTATTGGGCTTTCCCATGAAAATTTCCACCTACACACCAACTGTCACTTCACAAGTGTTAGGCTGTATTTAGAACCCAGTGAATATTTTATAATTGATGCAAGAATTAAAGGTGCATCTATTCCAAGCATAGTGCTTTGGTGGATACTTAAATAAATAAGGTGATCTGTGACAGTTTAAGGCATTGAGAGGTAACTCAGTGTTAGAGATATGCACACACTATTGATAAGCCATACGTGTTCTTCCCCAAGATGTTACCATAATGTTGGAGGCACACAATTTTATCTTAGGATGTTGAACTGGGAGACCTAAACGTGTTCCAGAATGACAATATGGCTGTGCACAGAACCAGCTTCAGAAAGATAAGCTTTACATCAGCGGTCCCCAACCTTTTGTGCACCACAGACCGGATTAACGTCAGACAATATTTTCACGGACCGGCCTTTAAGTGGGGGATAAATACAACAAATTAAAATGATACAACCGGCATAAAAACTGATATTTTCTAAATCTAATAATAATCGTGAATCCGGTGTTGTTGTTAGCATGTCATTTTGCTAGCTTGGGGGTTTGTTACGTTCCCACCTTGGCTAAGCCTAGGGAAGTGTTGGAACAATAACCATTTAGATGTTACGGGTTGTTTGGACAAAAAGCAGGACCAGAGTTTAGAGTAGTTATTGTTTTAACTGTCAAGTGCAGTAAACAAACAATTTCCAAGAGTTTCCCAGAGTCAAGAAGACTAGACTAACACTGGCAAAAGAACATGGACAGTGCCAAAGAAATGAACATAAGAAAAAAGTTCTACTCTATGCTGTATTTTGGAAGCTTAACCTAACTAACAAACAGAAACAGACTAGCTGACTACTCTAGGCTATGCTACCAGAAAATACAGTGGGTGGCACCTGCCCTCTAACTAGGGTGTCTAAACTATAGCAAAAACCTACGTAGTGGAATGTAGGTGCGCGCACATTCTTACCTGTTAGTATAATCAGGACATTAGCAACAACTATTATGTGTATTACGTGTTAGCGGCCAGAGCAGCCCCTTTAAGAAGGTAGCGGATGGAGGTAAGACGTGACCAAGACATCTTAACATGTATCTAAAGTGAGTCATAGACAGATGTGGCGGAGAAAATGCAGGTATTTTCCAAAATAAAACAAAATTCAGAATCAAATAATAAATAAAACGGAAATAATGTAAGTTATGTATTCTTTCTGTGCGGCCCGGTACCAATTGACCTACGGACCAGTGCCGGTCCACAGCCCGGGGGTTGGTGACCACTGCTTTACATGGTTTGGAGTGGAAGATCTCCTGCTATAGAGCTCTGACCTCAACCATATTAAACACCTTTGAGAAGAATTGGGATGCTGACTGCTCCCCAGGCCTCCTCACCTCACCTACATCAGTACCTAACTTTACTAACACTCTTGTTACTGAATGAGCACAAATCTTTACAAATCTGTAAAAAAAAAAATAATAATTATGACTAGTTTAAACTGGTCTTACTTATACTTTTACTCTAGTTAATATTTAATAACAGGAACCTACATTTACTGCACTGCATTCTTCGAATTCAAATTTTATTTGTCACACACATTCATACAGAGTACGATATGCAGTGAAATGCTTTTTACGACTGTCCAACATTTAAACATGAAAAAGAAATAAAATATAGGGTTTAAAAAATTAAAAAGTATTAGGTATAGAAAAATATATGTACATACACATGAATTCTAGAAAGGGATGGATGAGTATGGCAGATATTGACAGAGAACAAATTAAAGCAATTTAGTGTCATAGTCCTTAGTGTCCATGTGCAGTATGGTGTGGTATAAATCTTTCATCATTTGCTTATTTTCCGTTACTTTTAATGACATCACGAGTCTGGCAATACACTGCATGAGGGCACGCACAGTTCTGGAAGATAATGTCCAATGTAGGGGAAGAAGTGAGCTTGCCAAGCACAATCAGGGCATCCGTGGTCTCATTTTCATTCAATATTCTCGCTTGCTACGTGAGTAGACTTCTTATCGGATACTTTATTGGTCTTACTTAAGTAACTTTTAACATTATTACAAGGTGGTATCAAAAAGTTTACAAAAAAGCACTTTATTTATCTCTGCTTATACACTTTTATCCTTCTAAATATTCCCCTTGCACAGCAATACAGTGCTTCTAGTGTTCCTGCCACTTCTGAAATATGTCCCGGAAGTCTTCTTTTCGCAGCTTCTTTTCGCACCTTTGAGCAATTCGCGCTGGAATTCCGCAACGGGGTCGAAGCGGCGACCTTCGTGGTGGATCTTTATCTTCGGGAAGAGGGCAAGGTCCACAGGAGACAAATCTCGAAAGATGATGTCTTTTGGCACACTGACTTATGAAGGTCGGTGTTGCCTGTGACTGTGCATGCAGCCTTGTGCTGCCATCTGTTGGCATGTTACCAAACTCGAAACCTTTTGATAGCACCTCGTACTCTTAGGAATTATTTTCATAAAAACAAGTAGTTTTGCTTATAATTGAGGTACATTTTTGCCGACTCTACACACCTCTGGAAGTGGAATGTTTAAAAAGCACATTCGAATCTTATGGTCAGTTGTCCACCAAGATGTTTTGTCCATTGAGTGTACAAACGGTATTAACTGCTTCGTTTGTGTTGTATATTTAATTATCTGCACTCAACCACCCTGTGTATTGTATTTACTTCCACTTCATAAATACCCATCAACTTACCTTTTAATTAGACTGATGAATAAAATTAGTGTCTGTTTAATGTAATAATTGCACTAATTACACTTGAGGAAAGACTGCTGGCCTGCACAGTGGTGCAGCAGGTTGCATTTTGCAGCCTCGCAGCTTGCATGCTGTTCCTGTGTCCGCCTGAGTTTCCTCCAGGTGCTCCAGTTTTATGGCAACTCCCAGAAACATATCAGCAGATTAGTCTGGATTGACTAAGACAAATTGGCCGGAGGTGTGAACAAGCGTGTGAAGAATGCCTGTGTGCACAGACGCCAAGTAATGAATGGACTTGCATTCCATCCAAGATGTAATCCCGCCTCGCACCCAGTGTTCCCAGGATAGACTCCTGATCCGCTACGACCCTGCCAAGGATAAAACGCTTACTCTAGAGGAGTGAATGTATTAGCAAACACTGCTAAATGCATATTGTTTATGATTATTATTCGTTTTAAATTGTTCAATCAAGGATTTAGAACCAGCATGAGATACCACTACTCTTACACATGATCATAAATTCAAACATATATAATATCTATAATATTATCAAGTACAGTTGTTCTTTTGATTCTGTTCTAACATTTTGCATTAAGTCCAGCTCATGCTGCTTGTTGTCAGTGTATAAGATTCATATTAACTGTTCAGATGATGACTGAGGTTTTTTTTCCCCTGAAGATTGTTTGATGAGTAATGGGTATTGAAAAAGTCTTTACAAATATTTAATGGCTCTGGACTACAATTGCAATGAACAACATTGCACTCAAGCACCCAGAAGTGAACAGTTGAAAACCTCAACGATGATGGAACTATAATAAATGGACATCCAGATGTCATTCAGATGAAGATATTTTCACAGGGAGTGTTTTTTTGTTTTGTTTTTGCTGCTCTCACCACTGACTCACTCATTCTAGGTAAAAACTAATAGGGACTAATTTATACATGTACAGTATATCCATATTCTGTTCTATTTCTGTAGAGCTGCATTGCTAAAGAAAGTTGCCAGAAGCCTTGTTTCTGAACCTGCATATCAGAGAACATCTCGAATCAGTCTTTTAAAATGTAAAATGTAAAAGAAATTTTCCACTTACAGAAAATTGTACCGTATCTGCAATTAAGAAGAAGTTTTTAATGTTCAAGCAGGACAAACACTGTACAGGTTTTGGTGAATGTGCTGTTACTATAGAAAAAATACCATAAGAATGAGGAAAGCAATATAAACCTGTGATTTGTCCTACAGACAGCACTATTATCAGAGTCAGAAAATCATTATTATACTGTCAGAAAATCAATCACCACCTTTAATCAACTTCGGGTTTATTTTATAAGCACTTTAAAAAAATTAATATTGTCCCTCAAATAATTATGAATATAACTTGAATAATGTCGGGAAATGTGTCCCTTTTACACCTAATAAGCGAGTGGCAATGACGGCAATGAAAAACTCCCTGAGATGACATGAGGAAAAAAATATACTCAAGAGGTAACCCATCCTTAACACCGAATGTCCATTCATTATAGTGCCAGTATGATTTAGTCCCAAGCCACTGTAGCAAACTCTTCCTATTAATTACAGTCCAAAGCCATTTTAATGGCCCTTTAGTTTAACCCTCCACAGTAGCCGCATGAATCTTTATGCTTTACATGTGTTTGTTTGGTTTTCTAGGTTGAAGTTCCAGATTTCCAGTTAAAGAGAACTCCATTCATTTTCTGACCAATCAGATTTTTAAAACTCTGAAAGGCATTTATTTGCATGCAAAATGACTCAAAAGCACCATTCATCATACCACCGACACTTTCATTGGGTTTAATTGTATGTGGCTGATTTCCTCTGTCCCACATCAATGTGCTAGCATCTGTTTCACCACTTTAGAATCCAAATAAGTATCAGTGTTGTCCAAGTAAGATATTACTTATGAGGAATTTATCTTGGCAGCTGCTGCGTGCCACATGGCATGAGCTTTGTGTACTCTTTAGAGCATGTTGAGGCACCGTGGTACGGCTGGTAGTCTGAGCAGATGGCAAGCTCTGCCATGATGGGCATCCATGTGTGATAAAAGCACTCATGTGATGCTGAGGTTTCCCCAATATCTCAAGCAGCATGTAGTTCCTGAGAACCATCTTATTCCTTTTCCAGAGATGCTGAAAATGTGGTTATATTAACATCATATTAAAACATTATTAACTCTATTTCTCTACACCTATATGTTACCTAATATCAAACATTTCTTGAAAAGCATGATGTAATGTCTATCTCGTGTTGTGGATATGGAAGTATTGTATATTTCAACTGAAATTGGCTGGATTATAAGGCCAGGGATGTACTAGATATAAAGAAAGGAGGAAGGCAGGAGGGTGAGAGGACTAACATTGGTGTGCAGAAGAAATAAAAGTAATGGTCTGGTAAATTATTTGTGGACATAATGTTTAGAACCTGGGAAGAAGGAAATATGAGGACTCAGCAGAGAGATATTCAAAATCATATCAAAAAAGTGAAAACTGTTTAAACCCCCCAATAACTCTCAGAATACACCTGCTTGTCCAGATACAGAATGCCCTAATGAATGTACATACATGCACATACATATACACATACATGATATTACTTAATAAATAATATGCTTAAAGATGAAAGACTGTATAATGCTGCAGGTTTTAAGGTGTCAGTGTGGTGTTCCATGGCATGTAATAAAGGTTTGTTATGGAAAATGTTCACGCCCAATCAAAGTTTCTAAGTTACCACAAACTGTAACCTGTACAGGGCCCTGACTTCAACCCCACTCAAGATCTTTGGGAATTTTTAATGGCTCTGGACTACAATTGCAATGAACAGCATAGAATGCAGACCATGTACCAGACCTCCTCACATTAAATCAATGTTTTACCTCACTATTATACTTGTGCCAGAATGAGTACAAGATGCACTCCAATACACCCCAGGGGGCATAAATCTGGAAAATGATGTTCAAAACGAATGTCTGGAAAAGTTTGATATACCAGTCTAAATGACATAAGGTTTGGACTGCAAATGCAGCAATTAACCTACATAAATATTGTTCCAGTCCAACATTGCAGACTATCATAAATATATACTAACTTCTTCTTTTAGCTGCTCCCGTTAGGGGTCACAGGGGATAATTTGTCTCCATACTACCCTGTCCTCTACATCTGCCTCTTTCAAATTAACTACCTGCATGTCTTCCATAAACCTCCTCTTTGGCTTTCCTCTTTTCCTCTTATACATCACCCTATGCTCTTCCTTCCGCTTAAAATATGTATTCACTACTGCCAGTTCCATCCTTCTCGCAAAATCTACCACAATCTGCACTTCCACATTCCTCTCCTTAAGGCCATACCTACACATCACATCCTCATTACCTCTGTTCCCTTCACTAACATGGCCATTACAGTCTGCCCCAATCACCAATCAGTCATTCCTAGGTACACCATCTACCACTTTATTTAACTCACTCCAGAAGTTTTCTTACTCCTCCAACTCATAACCCACTTGTGGAGCATAAGCACTGATGACATTTATCATCACGCCTTCAACTTCCAGCTTTACGTTCATCACCCTATCACAAACTCTCTTCACCTCCACTACACTCTTACTGTACTCTTCCTTCAGAATCACCCCTTCACCATTTCTCTTTCCATCCACACCATGATAGAACAGTTTAAACCCACCTCCAATGTTCCTGGCCTTACTCCCTTTCCACTTGGTCTCCTGAACACACAACATATCTACCTTTCTCCTCTTCATCATATCAGCTACCTCTCTCCCTTTACCAGTCATAGTACCAACTCTCCTACTTCTCCTTTTCCTGGCGTCTCTCTAGATGTCTTTCTCCTCTCCTTCTCCTCCTTTGACCAACAGTAGCCCAATGTTTTAATTTAACTGTATTACATGTTTTTTATTTCACTGTGCATACAGAATAATACCTTTTTATCATCCATCCATCCATCCATCCATCCATCTATCTACCCATCCATCCATCCATACATTCATTTATTAATTCGTTCATTTTCATTATGCAATTGATCCTGTTCAGGGCCCGAATGGACACATAGAATTAGACAGCGATACACCTTTGAAAAATTAAGGAGAAAATAAGGCACTCTACATAGACAGAGCTCAAGATCAAACCAGGAATGCTGGAGCTTCCTTCTACCTTTCATTCTAGTTATTGAATTTTATGCTTCAAGTTGATTAGACCAAATATCCAAATGTTTAAGGGATTAATGAATGAATTAATAATAAAAGAATGAATTAATAAATAAATAATAGGTTTATAAAGATTTTGTTTCATGGTAACTTATTACTGTTTCAAATGAAATATATTTATTAAAAAAATAAATTTGACTAAACCAGACTACAATGCAAGTTATATACATACATTAAATCAAAGTGTAGAACTAAGAAGAAAAAGTGTAGAACTAAGAAGCCACAAAAAATGGAAAATTGGTGTTCAATTCAATTGGTGTTTAATTGGTGAAAATTGGTGTTCAATTTAATTGGTGTTCAATTCAAACACAAAAAACAAAGTGTAGAACTAAGAAGCCACAAAAAATGGAAATCTGCACAAGAAAATAGTCTTCCCCAGTCTTCCCTAGCTCAAGCACTTTGCTGTCTGCTTAATAACCAGCCATTTCAGAGCACATGCACAAACTCTTAATGCCCTTAATCACTAACACTTTAGTAACCTAAGAGGCCAGGAAAACCGCATTTGGTCCCATCTTAGTGCTCCGAGGCACTCGCTGGATTCACTCCTTGCTTTATTACCCTTTTATAACTCCCCTTATTATATCATTCTACATTTCTTCTGGCATCTAGGGAACACTGTATGGGTTACTGTGAAGCATGTTGTATTTTTGTGTTGTTTTTTTTCCCAGAGTTGGAGCAGCTTGTGAATTTTAATGTGCTGTCAGAGCATTGTAAAGATGGCCAGGGTGGAGTGGGGTGCTGATAAAGCAGAGAAAGTGTGTGAGTGCGTGGGCAGCTGGGGAGTCCATTAGCGAATGTGAAAAGTGCAGATTGTTCTTATGGGAAAGGAAGTAAATGAGTGTGTGTGTGTGTGTGTGTGTGTGTGTGTGTGTGTGTGTGTGTGTGTGTGTGTGTGTATGTGTGTGTGTTTGTGTGTTACTGTAAAGGAGTGATTGTGGCACTGTGTGTGTAGACACGTGAATGTGGATGTAGTGGGGGGATGTTTACATGGTTGAAGTACAGCTGTGACAGTTGCATTAGTATATCTCATGAAGTGTGTGTGTGTGTGTGTGTGTGTGTGTGTGTGTGTGTGTGTGTGTGTGTGTGTGTGTGTTTATTAACATCTTTTCATCAAAGAGTGCATCTTTTTGCAAGGAGAGAGATTTTGTTCTGCACCATTGCCTTTTCAATTTAATGTGATCTGCCGATGAGCCTATGTGTTTAATACCAGACTCTCTATCCCTCCCTCCCTCTTATCTTTCTTATAAGATGAAAGTAAACTCATGCTTGTTTTGTGTATGACTAATGGTGACTGGCTCCCCAGTAGTTGGGGGGTTAAGGAATACTTCCCAACTATTATACAAATAAGGACGAAAACGGATTTGAGTATGATGAAACAGATATAAGTATGATGTGCAGTATGTAAGAGCAATGAAATTGGTGAGTAGAGCATACATATAAAGTATATATTCAGCACCTGTGAAAGGTATTAAAACCCTTTCTATTTCTATGCAACAAACGAGGTAATTTAATGGCATAAAGATTTACGTTGACCAAACTAATATATAGATCATACCTGGCACACAATACTGTCATTTGCACTACCATGCACTCTCACACTTTATGTACATTACTGATCTTTATCCCTATTTATTACCCACACTGTCTATACTGTCTCATATTGTCTGTATTGTCTTGTATAGTCTGTTTTTGTCTTGTCTTGTCTGTTTTTGTGAGTGTGAGGCAGTCTGTTATTTCGATCCTGTTCTCAGTCTAACATGAGTTTTTCTGTTAGAGCCAAAAATGTCCTGTCCACAGAACTTTCTTTCAGTCACTCCCTTTCCAATTCTTTTTGCCTTTTACCTAAACAAAAGGAACATGCATGTGTCTCAAAATAAATAAAAGACTAGGACTTTCCAAAGCTTTTGACAGGCACTGAACTGCTACTTTTCCCTATGAGTAAATGGTATTTTTGTAGAGTAAAGGAATTTGATGTTTGCATTCAGTGATGAGTTTCGGGTGCAGAGTGTGAGCAACTTTACAGAAATAACTAGATTAAGGATATAAATTGTAAATTAAATAAGTGAATTAGTCCCCATAAGCTTATTCCTAATGAGCAGAGGTGATGGTGGTAAGAAAATAAAACTCTCTGAGACAATCTGAGAATGAATCCTTGAGGGAAACCAGCCACACAAGGGAACCCCTTCTCATCTAGGTGACAATGGAAATACATTTATTATAGTTTCATCATTGCTGAGGTTATTAACTGTGCACTGATAGACACCTGAGTGCAAAACTATTGTTTTATTGACAATTGACTATTGTCAATTGTAGTTTTTAGCCATTTTCTTTTCCAGCTGGGCTCATGCGAGAAACAGGTGTGGAAACATACAACATTCTTTTATAACCACTTTATCTTTGTAAAGCTGTTTTGAGACAATGTCCATTATTGAAAGTGCTCTACAAATAAGAATTAATTAAAGTGATTTGAATTGGAAACATTTAATTTGTTCTCAGTAGCACGTTGTACCTGTTAGTACTAATACTGATTGTCTGTTCATGGTGTCCCATGCTCAGTGTTACCACCGGCCTTGCAAAACTGCATAAATAAGGTTCTGTATAAGTACAAATCGAATGACTCATTCATTTACATTACATTTACGAGATTTGGCAGACACGGTCTTTCAGAGCAGCTTACAATTATCTCATTTTCACAGCTGAGCTGTTGAGGTTTTAAGGGATTTGCTCAAGGGCCCAGCAGTGGCAGCTTGGTAGATTTGAACTAAAGAGCTTCCGTTGAGAAGCCAAACTTCTTAACTACTGAGCTTTGACTTTCAGTATCACTTAATTCACAATAGCTCATGCAATACATAAAAATTAATTCCAAATTCACCAAATCTACGTTCAAATCACCTTCAAAATAGTCCCCTTGCACAGCAATATAGCACTCCCAGCATTCCTGCAACTTCTGGAAGGTGTCCTGGAAGTCCTCTTTTGGAAGAGTGTCGAGCACCTTCAGATATTCGCACTGGATTGCCGCATTGGTTTCAAAACGGTGACCTTTAAGCTGGATCTTCATCTCAGGGAAGAGCACAAAGACTGCAGGAGCCAAATCTGGGAGTAGGGTGAGTGCAGAAGTGAGATTGTGTCATTTTCGGTGAGAGTTAGGTGACAGGGTGCAGGTAGTCAGAATTGCAGATGCAGTAACGCACGTGGACATGATAGCACCAGTTGCACAGCTCCCTATGTACACCGCACAATGTCTTTTGGTCAGTGCTGCCTAGGACTGTGCGTGCAGCCTTGTGCTGCCATCTGTTGGCATATTAAAAAACTAGTCTCAAAACCTTTTTATACTGCCTTGTATGGTAATGCATTGCCAGTCTATGACTGGTGCATTAACCTAGGTCAGATGTCCCAGTATTGCATTCTCAAATTATAAAGAAATGAGAAAGAACATCACCAAGTACAAGACACCTCCCCCACTGTCTGTGAGGAATCAACCACTGGCTAAAGATCTGAATGTGTTTTACTGCCCCCACCCCTTCTGATTTGCACTTCACACATTCACGTACCCCCCTGCAGCCCCCCTTCCTGCCTCCCTCTCCATTCAACCTGTGCTTGAGGTATGTGTAAAGGATATGAAACAGGTCTTCTGAAGACAGACAACTAGGAAAGCTTAAAGCCCAGGTTGTGTTTCACCTGCCTGTCTGTGCTGACTAACTGGCCACCATCTTCACACAGATCTTCAACAGATCACTGCAGCTGTGTGTGTTTCCCTGCTGCTTCAAATGCTCCACTATCATTCCGGTCCCCAAAATCACTGGACTTAATGATTACAGACCTGTCACTCTCATATATGTGCTACGAAGTCATTTGACTGGGATTGCATTATATTCTTCAACATCTTGATAGACCTGTGACCTACTCTAGGTTTTTATTTGTAGACTTCTGTTTGGGCTTTAATGCCATCACTCTTGACCTTTTTTCAGCCAAACTGACCCAGCTCTCTGTGCCCACCCCAATCTGTCAGTGGATCACAAGCTTCCTGACAGATAGGCATCACATAGTGAGGCTGGGCAAATTCACATCCAGGACTCTCACTATCAGCACTGGTGCTTCTAAGGGTAGCGTTCTCTCCCCACTGTTCTTTTGTCTGGTGCAATTACAACAATCTGGAGCTCAACACGATCAAAACAGTGAAGATGATTGTGAACTTTAGTAGAAATCCCAAAGCACTCCCCCCACTCACAATCATGAACAGCACTGTAACAACAGTGGAGTCATTCCAATTTCTGGGTACCACCATCTCGCAGGACCTGAAGTGGGACAATCAAATTGACTCCATTGCTAAAAAAGGCCCAGCAGAGGTTGTATTTTTTTTCACCAACTGAGGAAATTCAACCTGTCACAGAAGCGGCTGAAACAGTTCTACTTGACCAGGAATCTGTCCTGTGTACATCCAGAACTGTCTGGTTTGCTTCATCTACCAAATCAGACATCCAGAGCCTACAGCGGACAGTCAGGACTGCTGAGAGAATCATTGGGTTCCTTCCTGCCCAACCACCAATACCTTCACCCCTCCAGAGTGTGTAAAAGGGCTAAGAAAATCTGGACCCTACAAACCCAGCCCACTCTCTTTAAACAATTGACTCCTCCACCAGAACAGCCAGGCACAACAAATGTTTTTTCCCCACAGCCTATACAAATTAAATTATTCATAACTACACATTGTCCATCATAACTGACAGATTTATATGTGGAATCAGAATGGTACATATGTAAACTGCACACTTGTAAATAACATCTGTACATTCATTTAAACAATTTTTCTACTTTTATATATTCTGTATATATTGAATTGTTATTCTTAAATAATCTACTGTGCAATTCTATATATCTTATGTTGAACTATGTCTGTACTTTCTCCTGCACTGGAAGCTCCTGTCAAGTTCCTTGTGTGTGTAAACATACTTGATATTAAAGCTACTTCTGATTCTGATTCTGATTTGAAAAGAAACCCAGCTGGTATAACTGATTTGTCAATTTATTGGAGTATTGTGGCTCTGGCCACCAGAGGTGGAGAGTAACGAAGTACAAATACTTTGTTACTGTACTTAAGTAGATTTTTTTTGGATCAGTACTTTACTTTTTACTTTTTACTTTTACTCATTACATTTTTACACAAATATCTGTACTTTTTAACTCTTACATTTTCAAAACAGACTCGCTACTTTAGTTTTAATCCATTGATTTGGTGAAATTTAAATTTTTTATTTTCACTGTGTACCAATTTTAGCCAAACAATGGATTTCCTGTCATTGCGTGTCTTTTTCAATCCACTGGTGTATAAAGTCCTGTCTCTCACTCACCACAGATGTAGACTAGTTTACGGAGCTAAGAATCAGCAGGCAGAAGACAGTAAGAAGTTTAGGGTTAATGTGGATGAAACAGAGGGAGTCAGTGATGTAAACATGACTGAGAACAGACACATTCCTGATCATCATCATCTTTTCTCTGCTTGTGTTCTATATGTGGCTCTTCAGCCTGGACACATTCATTAGGTAACAACATTTTTAATAGTTTTGTATTAATATATATATATATATATATATATATATATATATATATATATATATATATATATATATATATATATATATATATATATATATATATATATATAGTGAGAAAAATAAGTATTTGAACACCCTGCTATTCTGAAAGTTCTCCCACTTAGAAATCATGGAGGGGTCTGAAATTGTCATCGTAGGTGCATGTCCACTGTGAGAGACATAATCTAAAAAAAGAAAAACCAGAAATCACAATGTATGATTTTTAAACTATTTATTTGTATGATACAGCTGCAAATAAGTATTTGAACACCTTAGAAAGTCAATGTTAATATTTGGTACAGTAGCATTTGTTTGCATTTACAGAGGTCAAACGTTTCCTGTAGTTTTTCACCAGGTTTGCACACACTGCAGGAGGGATTTTGGCCCACTCCTCCACACAGATCTTCTCTAGATCAGTCAGGTTTATGGCCTGTCGCTGAGAAACACAGAGTTTGAGCTCCCTCCAAAGATTCTCTATTGGGTTTAGGTCTGGAGACTGGCTAGGCCATCACAGAACCTTGATATGCTTCTTACAAAGCCACTCCTTGGTTATCCTGGCTGTGTGCTTCGGGTCATTGTCATGTTGGAAGACCCAGCCTCGACCCATCTTCAGTGCTCTAACTGAGGGAAGGAGGTTGTTCCCCGAAATCTCGCAATACATGGCCCCGGTCATCCTCTCCTTAATACAGTGCAGTCTATATGGTTAGTAGCTCTAACCATATCTTTGTCTCTCTATTTTCTCTGTCTAATTGTCTCTGTGTCTCTTTTAGTAAATGTCTCTGTCTCACTGTATATGTCTCTCTCTTGCTGTCTCTCTATTTGTTTCTCACTCTTTCTAAAGCTGTGTCTGTGTCTCTTTGTCTTTGTCTCTGTCTTTCCTGCTTATTTAAATGTCTAACAAAGTTTTGAGTTTTGAAGTAATGCCATTTTCATCTATGATGAAAGACTTCCCTGGTTTGATTCTTACCTCTAGTTTCATATTAAACATTATAAGAACTTTTTAAAAACAGAACAATGAAAGGTCATTAAAATTGTTTGCTGGCAAATCATGGTATATCAGTGATGCAGGTGTTGGAGATGTGGTTCTTGTACCTGAGTCACTTCTCATAGACTTCGAGTAACTGAGAGAATGAA
Organism: Silurus aristotelis; assembly: GCF_946808225.1. Classification (NCBI taxonomy): domain Eukaryota; kingdom Metazoa; phylum Chordata; class Actinopteri; order Siluriformes; family Siluridae; genus Silurus; species Silurus aristotelis. The sequence continues at coordinate 34,786,250 of NC_139574.1, forward strand.
CAGGAAGGAAAAGTTTTGACCCTCTACCATCATGATCTAAGAGAAAACAGTGGTCTTTTAACTATAGAAAACCAAGAGTCCAATAAGCAAAGCCTTGTTTGCCACCCCTCTGGTAGTGTAGTGGTTAGTGATACGGTCTCTGCTATCTGACTCACCCGGTTCGATTCCAACCGCTTAGCTTTACTTTAAATTGTTTAAAAAGTTTTAATAAAGAACTATAAAAGGTCCTAAAAATCAGGTTCTTGCAGGAGATCCTGTGGCTCAATTGGAAGAGCTTTGCCTCTGGGTTGAGAGGTTGCTGGTTCAAACCCCGGCCAGGGCTCGAAGTTAAGAGTGTGGAAGGTGTCAGGAATGGTTGCGTTGAAGGTTGGATGTGGACGGTTTCGGAGGGTGTATCCTGAAGCAGGGGGGCAATATCCGGGCATCTGCCCCCCCCAGTGTCTGAGAAGCTGAAAACGGGGGGTTATGAAGCAAAAACGTCCAAAAAAGTATCGACTTAGTTTTGCATATAGGGAAAAATTCTGCCAAAAACCTATCACCCTCACTTTTTCTGAGGCTGTGAAGCAGCAGGTCTTCACAGCCTTTGTTCACAGTCAACCACTCCATTGCCCATCACAGAATACTTTCCACACAGCTTACCCAGTGTGGGGAGAAGCCAGATTTGAACCAGCAACCTCTGAGCTCAGAGGCAAGGCTTTTACCACAAAGCCATCAAGTTCCACAACACACCTTCTTTTTTTTGGGGGTTTATCCTTCGTTTCATGCTTCAAAACAAGAAATTAAGACCAGACAGAAACACAGAAAGCAGGATTCGAACCCTGAACCCCACCAACAGCGAAATACCAGTCTTAACCCACTGAACCATCGGGAAGGACCGGCTGCGATGATTGTTTAGAGCAGGTCTATCTTTCTTTTTAACCCATCAAAACAAGAATATGAAGATGTAGGAATCAGGAATTTAACTTACCTCATGACTAGCAGACAGAAAGCCAGGTTTGAAACCTGACCACCAACATTAGCAAAGTACCAGCCTTAACCCACTAAGCCATCAGAAAAAAACAGGATGGGAAGCTTGTTTAGAGCAGGTCTATCTTTCTTTTCAAACCATCAACACAGGAATTTAACGCTAAAGAAAGATGTAGGAAGCGAAGACAGATAAAAGTAGCACAAGTTGAACCCACATTGTAAATGGCAGGAAGAAAGCAGGATTCAAACCCTGATCCTCACTATCAAGTCAAGTCAAGTCAAGAGGCTTTTATTGTCATTTCTACTATACACAGTGGTACACATTACACAGTAAAAATGAGACAACGTTCCTCCGGAACTCTGGTGCTACACTAAACAACAACAAGCTACATAAAGTGCATCGAGTGCAACCTAGTGCAAACAGTGCAGACAAAAAACAGTACAGACAGACAGTGCAGACAGAAAACACAAGACAACACAAGACAAGACACAAAACCTGAGATAGCGCCAACTAGTAAACCTACAGTATACTCTGAATATACAGTACCGTATGAGGTAACTGTAAAAACTATACCCGGGAGCAGAGGTGGGAAGTAACGGAGTACAAATACTTTGTTACTGTACTTAAGTAGATTTTTCAGGTATCAGTACTTTATTCCACTATTAACTTTTTACTTTTACTCATTACATTTTTACACAAATATCTGTACTTTTTACTTCTTACATTTTCAAAACCGGCTCGTTACTTTAGTTTTAATCCACTGATTTGGTGAAATATATTTTTTTTATTTTCACTGCGTGCCGATTTAAATAAAAAAATGTAAATACATAAATACATTTCTAAATATAAAAGAGGCAAAATTAAAACCTTCGGGAAAAAATACATTCATCTACGACGTCCTTTCTTTACTTAGATGTAAAATAAATTATTAAACTCCAGATAAAAATATTTTTAATCAGTAAACTTTTGTTTTATTTATGCGCCAAGTCTCAAATCAAACAGAAAATCCGCCATTTTTTTACACAATGTAAAAGGTGGCGTTTTGTGGGTTTTTCCCCTCATAATGGCGACACAAACAACTTTTTACTTAAGTACATGTCAGAGCCAAGACTTCTTTACTTTCACTTGAGTAAAAAAGTTTAATCAGTACTTCAACTTTTACCCGAGTATTTTAAAACATGAGTATCTGTACTTCTACTTAAGTAAAGGATGTGTGTACTTTTGCCACCTCTGCCCGGGACACAATTTAGTGCAAAAAACAGCAGCAGTCAAGAGGTGCAAAAGACAGCATGTAAACAGTATAGTATAATAACAGTATAGTGTAATAAGAAACAGTAAAGGTGCAAAAAACAGCATATAAACGGTATAATAGAGTCAAAAATGCAAAAAACAGCATGTAAACAGTGTAGTACGGTAGAGTATAAATAATAATTAATAAATGATGGTGGAATGGGCTGAAATGAGTAATGAGTGTGTCGAGTGTTAAGTCTAGGACTTCAGCGAGGCACCAGCCTTAACCCACGGAACCATGGAAGAGATCAGACTGGGAAGCATGTTTAGATGAGGCACAAGCCTTAACCCACTGAGCGACCACTGCTGAAAAGCATGTTTGCTTTTTGGAGGGTTCATACTTTGTTTCATGCCAGTGCAGTAAGAAAGAAGGCATGTAGGACTGGCTTTGAAACCTTATCACCAGCGTGGACTATATTAAGGACCATGTTCAGGCACAAGCCTTAACCCACTGAGCTACCACAGAAGTGCCTTTATTTTTGGTGGAGTTATCTTTCATTAAAGACCAGGAAATCAAGAAATTAATCCAACACAGAAAGGACAGAATTAAAATGTTTTCAGAGGGGACAAGGTCCAGAAGTTTTATTTACCAACACAGCAACCAAACTCTCAAACTCATCCTCGTGGGGACCCTGACATTAACCCACTAGGCTATCTATCTATCTATCTATCTATCTATCTATCTATCTATCTATCTATCTATCTATCTATCTATCTATCTATCTATCTATCTATCTATCTATCTATCTATCTATCTATCTATCTATCTATCTATCTATCTATCTATCTATCTATCTATCTATCTATCTACAGTGAGGAAAATAAGTATTTGAACACCCTGCTATTTTGCAAGTTCTCCCACTTAGAAATCATGGAGGGGTCTGAAATTGTCATCGTAGGTGCATGTCCACTGTGAGAGACATAATCTAAAATAAAAAATCCAGAAATCACAATATATGATTTTTAAACGATTTATTGGAATGATACAGCTGCAATTAAGTATTTGAACACCTGAGAAAGTCAATGTTAATATTTGGTACAGTAGCCTTTGTTTGCAATTACAGAGGTCAAAAGTTTCCTGTAGTTTTTCACCAGGATTGCACACACTGCAGGAGGGATTTTGGCCCACTCCTCCACACAGATCTTCTCTAGATCAGTCAGGTTTCTGGCCTGTCGCTGAGAAACACGGCGTTTGAGCTCCCTCTAAAGATTCTCTATTGGGTTTAGGTCTGGAGACTGGCTAGGCCATGCCAGAACCTTGATATGCTTCTTAAAGAGCCACTCCTTGGTTATCCTGGCTGTGTGCTTCGGGTCATTGTCATGTTGGAAGACCCAGCCTCGACCCATCTTCAATGCTCTAACTGAGGGAAGGAGGTTGTTCCCCAAAATCTCGCAATACATGGCCCCGGTCATCCTCTCCTTAATACAGTGCAGTCGCCCTGTCCCATGTGCAGAAAAACACCCCCAAAGCATGATGCTACCACCCCTATGCTTCACAGTAGGGATGGTGTTCTTGGGATGGTACTCATCATTCTTCTTCTTCCAAACACGTTTAGTGGAATTATGACCCAAAAAATCTATTTTGGTCTCATCTGACCACATGACTTTCTCCCATGACTCCTCTGGATCATCCAAATGGTCATTGGCAAACTTAAGACGTGCCTGGACATGTGCTGGTTTAAGCAGGGGGACCTTCCGTGCCATGCATGATTTCAAACGATGACGTCTTAGTGTATTACCAACAGTAACCTTGGAAACAGTGGTCCCAGCTCTTTTCAGGTCATTGACCAGCTCCTCCCGTGTAGTTCTGGGCTGATTTCTCACCTTCCTTAGGATCATTGAGACCCCACCAGGTGAGATCTTGCATGGAGCCCCAGTCCGAGGGAGATTGACAGTCATGTTTAGCTTCTTCCATTTTCTAATGATTGCTCCAACAGTGGACCTTTTTTCACCAAGCTGCTTGGCAATTTCCCGGTAGCCCTTTCCAGCCTTGTGGAGGTGTACAATTTTGTCTCTAGTGTCTTTGGACAGCTCTTTGTTCTTGGCCATGTTAGTAGTTGGATTCTTACTGATTGTATGGGGTGGACAGGTGTCTTTATGCAGCTAACGACCTCAAAAAGGTGCATTTAATTTAGGATAATAAATGTAGTGGAGGTGGACATTTTAAAGGCAGACTAAAAGGTCTTTGAGGGTCAGAATTCTAGCTGATAGACAGGTGTTCAAATACTTATTTGCAGCTGTATCATACAAATAAATAGTTTAAAAATCATATATTGTGATTTCTGAATTTTTTTTTTCAGATTATGTCTCTCACAGTGGACATGCACCTACGATGACAATTTCAGACCCCTCCATGATTTCTAAGTGGGAGAACTTGCAAAATAGCAGGGTGTTCAAATACTTATTTTCCTCACTGTATCTATCTATCTATCTATCTATTTATCTGTCTATCTGTCTATCTGTCTACACTATGTAAAAAGTAAAGAAAAAAAAAAACTAAATGTAAATATATTCCCTAGGCTGATGACTATTTTCAAAAGATAAATCTTTCATATAGCTGCTAATCTTGGATGAGAATAACAACTGCTGTTTTTTTTAAATAGGACACATGCAATACCTTTTTCTAATGTGTTCGAAGGTCAGGATAAGGGAAATTTAGTATTTAATGGTGCGTGCATGTATAGGCACCAGTGGTGGTGGTGATGGGAAACATTAATTAGGTGTACAGGGGGGAAAAACAACATTTAAATGCTAATTTTCTATGACTATCGACAACATTTATAGCATTTGCAAACATTTATTAAGTTGCAACCTGGTCGGGGTGAACCCTAGCAGTAAGCAGAGCACAAATAGGACATTCACCTCATCCATATTATGTGCATTTACATAAAATCCATGCATTCATAGTAGCTTTAAAAATGACTGAAAACCTTCCAAAGCCACAGCATAACAAATGGAACAGCATCCAGTCTATGCTACAAATATGTATACCACTAACAGTTAAAAAAGTGGATACAAATGGGTGTGTTCTGGGACAATTTAACATTCTACAGCAGAAACAGTCTTGCTTTTCATATTTGCCCTGTATCCTTTTGGTTTAGGGGTAAAAAAAAAAATCACATGTACGTACGTATTCACAGCAATGCTCAATACTTTGTTAACTCACCTTTTACACCAATTACAGCCTCAAGTCTTTTTGAGTATGATGCTACAAGCTTAGCACACCTATTTTGGGGCTAGTAACATAACAAAATGTGAGAAAAGTGAAGCGCTGTGAATACTTTCTGCATGCACTGTATGCATTTTATGACACATATGCTAGAATACAATGATCAAGAAATTCTTTCATTCAGCCATCGCATTAATGAGTTCTTTAAGATTTATGGTAGTTTTGAAATGCCAGTTGCCATACTGGCATGCTTTTGGGAAGCGAGAGGAAACTGTGGAACCTAAATGAAAGCCCCAGAGACAGTAAAAGCATGTGAAACATAGACAGTAAACCCATGATCACAATTAAGCCAGGCACCCTGAAGCTGTGAGACAGCAGTAACAAAATCATATGAAAACAAATGATATCGCAAATTCGTTAACAATAATCCTAATGATAATGTTTTTTGCCCACTTTTGGACACTTTCCAGCCAGCTTCATTTTACTCTGGAGACATTTTCCAAATAAGCTGAGCATTTCTTGGTTCCTCCTTATTAGTACTTAATAAAATATTTTATTACAAAAGACAATTTGATGTCTAACTTATTTTATTCAGGGGTGTTAACATAATTTATATTTCAGTCATAAGAACATGTGAAAATATTTTAAAGGCAATGAAAGAGATATTTTAAAATGTGCTGTGTCCTGGCATTTGATAGGGAATGTTGCAGATTTCAAATTCCCTAATATAAATAATAATCTGCTTTATTAGGTTATAATGTATAATTACAGCAAAATTATATGAACACTATATGGCAAACACTACATGGACAAAAGTATTGTGACATGACTTTTTCCGATACATGTGGTTCTTCCTTAAACTGTTACCTCATCGTTGGAGGCACACAATTGTATAAGACGTCTTTGGAAGCAGAAGAATAAAAATTTCCCTTTACTTCAACTAGGTGAGCCAAATGTTTTCCAATGTGATAATGTTCTTGTGCACAATGCCAGCTCTATGAACAGATGGTTTACATGGGTTGGAGTGGAAGATCTTAAGTGGCCTGCTCTGACCTCAACCCTATTGAACATCATTGGGATGTATTGGAACTCAGAGTCTACCCCGGGCCTCCTACCTGATTTTACTAACACACTTGTGAATTCAATGAGCACATATTTTTAAAACATGAAATTTGAAACAAGTACACTCCAAAATCTAGTGGAGATTCTTCACAGAAAATAGGAGGTTATCATAACAGCAAGGAAGTTTGGAATGGGAAGTTCAAAAAGCACAATATCATATTATATTAAGTTTTCCCACAAACTTTCGTCCATATAGTTTAACAAATTAACTTCAATATGATGAAATATCCTGTCCTAATGTGACACATACTATTTCTCTGGGAAAGCTTTTCTTTCACTCTCACACACTTATACTTTGGATCCCTACTACAAATCCCTAATTTGGAAATATCATGTTTTTGATTTAGCATTGAAAGCAGGGAGCACCAGGGAAAAGCTTTCAGCAATAGTAATAAAGCAACTACAGCAGCAAAATAAAGTACAGTCTACTGGCAATAAGGGAAGTGGTAGCTCAGTAGTTAAGGCTTTGATTTGCTCATCAGAAGGTTAGCGGTTCAAGCCCTAGAATTACCTAGAATCTTTCACCTGAATTACTGTTTGAAATGTGCAATGTCTGGGCACAGGGTGACAAAATAATGCAGGAATTATGTGCTGCTGTTTGGTTACTGACACAATACATATTCCTTTGTTTACTAGTGGTTAAACAGTTCCAGGCCACATGTAATAATAATTACATAATGCAAGAACATAAAGAAACCTGTCAACTTCCTTAGGAAAAAGGGAATATACAGTAATGTAAATTGAAATGAAAATTTTCATCCAAAATTTCCAGGTCATGCACAGATAAGGCAGTCAACAACGATATCCAAAAATCATAACGGGTTCAAGGTCGAGGTCACAGACAGCGATTTTTCTCACAATATCCAAATCTAAGCAAGTCAATCTAAAATAAGAGAAATAAAAAAAACTAAGCTAGTTTCTACAGGAAATAAAATGCACTTATGTACCATTATGATAGACATGACAATACAATGCATGTTTTTCCATGTGATCCAACATGATGACCACATTTACGTGTAAAAAACGTATAATCCTACATGAAATGTGTATGATGTTTCCATAAACGAAAGGAGAATGCAATTTTTTGAGAGAGATCTGAATGTGTAACTTGCAATGATGACCTATAGGATATGCAGCACAAACACTCATTCCATGCTGGTATGAATAACAAACACAATATCTATGAATGAGAGAGATTAAGAGGAAAAGGAGGATAGGCACAGGCTGTATACCCTGTTGTTGTCATGGTAACTGCTGTGCCTTTGCTACTTGTCATTTGTCCATATGGATATTCGCTGTCTTTTAGAAACCGATTCTAACCTTTTTGCTTTACAAAAGAAACAAAAACATTCGTTAATGTTGTATAATTGCCTAGAGAGAGAATGAGAGAGCATCAACCCCTGTCTGTTGTGTCATACTTCTTATTTTCCCAAGGGTCTCGCTTTATCTATCTTTCTGCATTGGTATTTGGCATTCTCCAGCTAATCTTGGGCAGAGATTTTTTTATAACCTTTGACATTTTTTAATTAAGGATGTCTGGTGGCTCTGAACTTTAATATCATGTCTATGTTTCTTATGCCACCAATCCACCACTGTCCCCCAACCTTTGTCTCTGTTTTTTGTCCAAGAAGTGTAGTCCGTCTTCATCATCACGACCATTACCAGGACTATTGTTCCTTAAATGCCAGAAAATCATTTTACATTTTCATTGTAAATGAGCTTCATGCCTAATACTAATTGACTCCAGCTGCTGTTTGTCATTTGTCAGAAGAAAAGGTTGTCCATTCATACATCATAGGCTGAGGAGCTTGACAATCTATGAGATTCATAGAATATAGCAACAGCTCCTCCTCTGCTACAGATTCACTTTGATCAACTCTTCCTGGAGTTCTACCGAGCATCTAGATAGATACGAATCCCTGAGCACAGATTATATATGTGATAATTATATATCACATTTCGAAAGATTATATTTTGGAAACATCTGGAGATGCCCTAAGAGGAGCCACACCAGGAAAAGTGGGAAGGCAAATGAAAATAAATAATGAAGAATTAAAGAAATTCAACCAAAATCTAAACTTAATTTCATTTGGAAAAAGGCAACACACAGATATTATTATAACCTTGTTTTGACTTCAGTCTAAATTTGTTCATGTAAATTAACATACTGTAATGTTGCAACACTGGACCATTTTCCTACTAACTTGTATATTTTACACACATTAGCCTTGGAAATTGGCCTAGGGATTATAGATATAATAAGATTTGTTTGTAATTTTGTCTCTGTTTAACCTGGTTTATAGTAAATAAATGTGGGACAATTTCAATCTCATATGGAATAGTGTGCTGTGCCGCATTGTGCTGTATTGACCGTATGGGAAAAACATCTTTGTGGCTTTTAACTCTAGATTTTTTTTTTTTTTACTGATATGAAAGCAATTAGTGACCACAGTAACTGCTGCAGACACATGGTGGGCTGACTAGATTACATTACCAAGTTTTTTTTTCATTCTTTTAGCTTGTCTCAGCTTTTCTGCTTTCAGGACACTGTAGATTCATATTTAGTTTCAGGGCTGATTGTCCTGGCTTTTACTTTGTGTGTGTGTGAGTGTGAGTGTGTGTGTGTGTGTGTGTGTGTGTGTGTGTGTGTGTGTGTGTGTGTGTGTGTGTGTGTGTGTGTGTGTGTGTGTGTGTGAGTGTGTGTGTTTAAAACTACAAAACACTAATGTATTTTGATACAAAATATGACACCATTTTCATCATCCCTATCAAATACAAATGACAAAATTGCTATTTTATATTTGAAAAAATGTGTATCATAAATACTGCCCATTCCTTGGATCCTCTGTAGTATATCTTACATCAGATGCAGCTGTGTTCATCCTATTTTCTACACTTACACTGTAAATTAAAAAAAAAATTTCAGGGTCAATGTTTTAAGGTTCAGAACAATGTGAGTGTGGGCTGGATTAATAACCAAAGCGAAAGTATGGTGCAGGTTGATTGGATTGAATTGTGCAATAAAGTCGGGACATGCATGTGGGACAATATGGGGACGGGATAAAAAACAAGAATTATACACTGTAAATCACTTGCATATCGATTTCCGAACAATCAAAAGTGATCAGTATTTTATGACTGAATTATGAGAAGAAGGCACACTGGACAAGTTTTTCCCATTTCATTGGCAGCTGGGTCTCTTTTCTTTATGCCTACCTGGCTGCATTACCCATAATGCCATTAAGTGTCCAGCTAATATTGACTCTAGTGGGAAATCTTGCTGTAACTCAGTACAAATGCGTTATACAGCTACATTGCATTCTGGGACTATAAGTCCAATGTTTACTGTCTCTCCTCTTTCTGCTTTAATGGGTTTAATTATTGATATGACATTGAACATCCCAAATTTACTGATAAAAGAAGCCCTTGCCTTTCTAGTTTTAGAACCTAACAGTAAACTCTAACTGGTATCAATTTAGTTCGATGGCTTGATTTTTTGTTTGTTTATTGTCATTATAACTGTGCTAGCAATGTCCCGCTGTTATTTTAATGCGCCAGACCACTGCTAACTTTTCACAGGGAAAAAAGACAAATACATCCCCACTGAGCAATTCAGCCAGCAACAGGACTATTTTTAGAGCAAGACAAGATTAATAATAAAGCTTCAAACAAGATTAAGTCAAGAGGCTATAATCACATTTGACTAATGGCATAGGCTACAATCTAGTGAATATTTGGGTGACCCCATAACAGGTGTTTGAAAGCCACTCATGTTTCAGAAATTGTTTAATAAAACCAGTGTGCACCATCTCCAACCAGAAAAATACACGTAAACTTAAACTCGTCAACTTAGGTTTAGTAGCTCAACTTCCTTTCCCAAATCATCATGGCTACTTACACTACTGATAAATGGGTTTATAGCAGAATTGACCTTATATAAATTAACATACAGACATGATACTTGGTTAAATTTATAACAATGACCACACAGATTGTGGTTTTAAATGAGGTCATTTTCAACATTAGAGCTATTACTAACAGTAATAATTGATGTTAACTGGCTGGTTTGTTGCTAATGCTACTTGCTATTGTTGCTTGTTGTTAGCTAAAGTTTAAGATGTTGGATTTCTAATCAAAATGTTCTTAACCCTCAACTGCTCAGTTGATATAGTTTCAAAATCCCATAAACATAAATGTACTACAATTTCATTCCAAAATGTTGTATACATATTCAAAATTCACTACATTAAAAGAGTACCAACAGCCACTCAGGCAAGAAACAATAAAACTGCAGTTGAAGTTGCTTTTTATGAGTCGTATATACTGTAACAGTGCAACTAAAAGTCAAAATGTCATTAAGTCATCAATTTTTTTGTCCTTCTCCAAAAAGTCAAATGTGTTGAGGTAAACAGCAACATCATTACAATTTGCAAATGACCACTTCTAAGCCATGAAAGCAGCAACAGAATAGCAAATACCGCTATTGAGGCTGCTAAATGATTCACCGGAGTAACATTTCATCTAAAAAAACATACAAAAAGATACACTAGCACAGAAACCATGAAATGGTAAAAAGAAGGCACGCCTCTATTCTGTGGTGCACAGCATTAGGCAAAGATACATCAAAATGTATTTTTAAATAAAATACCAGATACCTTATCTTTAAGTGTATCAAAATTAACTACAAAATGCAGCAGCCACACCATGTATCAAAATAAACAACTGTATTTTTTTATTTTAAAAATACAAAAAAATACTTTTACAAGGTAGCATGAAATTTCTTTGAAAACCTTCCATCAATTGGCCTGTTTAATCTGTTCCTTCACCATTGCACTGACTCGGTTGATTAAGTAAACAATGTTTGATTGCAACAGCTTTTCTTCGGTCGAGTCATGTAATAAACCTGACATATGCAACGAGTTAACAGATTAAATATTCACATACATATCACTGTTATCTCCCAGATGAAGGTTAGTTTGAAAGTAGCCAACACTTTAATGTTTAACATTTTGCAAATGACACATAATTGAATCCTAATTTAGTTACTTGGTGTTTGGTAACAAAGGGCTACTTTGCATCATCAACACTGAGTCAATCACAAAAAAGTCATTCATAAAAAGACACTGATGGCACCTGTATCCATAGCAACTTTTTTTTTTTAACTAATTGGTCAATTGATTGTTAATCATTAATATAATCTATTATGTGTCAGTCGGTCATTCACGCAGTGGCATGCAAAATCATGATCCTACTAAACAGCTACAGCTAATTAGTATATAATATTCAACAAACAAATATTTATTCATCAATCACTGGACACCTATCAATGTTCTGCTCTGATCTCAGCAAGTCTATGCAAACTACGAAATAGGCACCAATCAGAGGCCGCATTTCTATGATGTCATCATGTAGACTCCTTACAAAGTGTTTTAAAACTACAAAAAATACAAAACACTAAAGTATTTTAATACAAAATAGGAAGCTATTTTAATCAACCCTATCAAATACAAATTACAAAATCCAATTTTATATAAAAAAAGTATCATAAATACTGCCCATCCCTTGTAGTGCGTACACTTTACATCTTCTGTAGTATATCATACAGCAGACGCAGCTGTGTTTATCATATTTTCTACATTTACACTTTGTTTAACTTTTATCATGAGTGAATATATATTAATTCCCTTAATTGTACCTAATGCAGTTCTCTGTTCTGACCACTAGGTGCTAGAATAACTATCTTTACTCGTATGTTCTCTTCTAGCAACAGATATTTCACATCAAAGATATTTTTAGGGTTTTTATTTTTGTTCTATTTTTATTATATTTTATAGTTTTATATTTTTTTTTTCATAATTGATGTTTCAAGGTTGACAGACAGAACAATGTGAGTGTGAGCTAGATTAATAACTAAAGTAAAAGTATATTGCAAGTGGATTGCATTGTACGCATGCGCATTGATTCGGAACATGCATGTAGGACAATATGGGGAAGGGATAAGATATTAGATAAGATAAGATAAGATATTGGAGTGAAGGAAAACTTCAGGTGGATGTTACAGGTTGTTTGGCATTTATAGCTATGCATTAGACATTTTTTGCAAGATTTTTCGATTTTTTTTTTATCATAATTGCATACATTATTATGCAATATAGCAATAGGTGCAATAGATGATTGCAAATTTATATATATATATATATATATATATATATATATATATATATATATATATATATATATATATATATATGTATAACTTTTTTATTTATTTATTTTTATTTTATAAATTTTTTTAATTATTATTATTTATTATTTTTTTATTGCTTGTTGATTTCACTGTAATATTCGTCCAATGGAAGCTGAAGGGGGCGTAACAGAGGCGGGGACAGAAGTTAAGGGAAAGAGGGGAAAGAGAGAGAGAGGGAGAGACTGATTGAGTCGAGAGCGCAGGAGATATTTCTGACAGCTCAAGGAAAGGCACCGGTTTTGACAAAAAAAAAGGAATTATATTGTAATATTTTTTTCTGTATATATAATTATGCAATGACACGCCTTGTAGTACATGCGTGCCATGTAGTTCTCAGCATCACTATATTCCTCAGCATCACTCCTACTTGATGTTTGTTGAAATGGTTTCTTTATTATAATAATAATAATAATAATAATAATAATAATAATAATAATAATAATAATGTTCTCCCCTACAACCTGTTTGGAATAAAGGAAATCAAGATGCAGGTAGCGCACTAAGCCGAGCATCCTCTCATCGCGAAGGGATTACATCACCTTTAGGTGAACAGATATATTTTAAAGGAGGAGGAAGAAGAGAGGAAGCCAGAAGCCGCCGAAGTCTGTCGGCAAGGAACCTGGGGAGCGCGACGATGGCATGGTCCGTGACAACATGAAAAAGAAAAAGTGCGAAAGACCATTCTGAACGGGGTAGACCGAGACCGACGGAGGAGAGGTGAGTGATTCCGCCGGGGAATGAGAAACCGAGCAGATGAGGACAAATCTAATGATTGCATACAGTTTTCAAGGCGCTCACTGGTCATTGCTCCTACTTGACATTTGTCACAAATCAGAGTTTAGGATGGTTTATAACACTCACTGATTCGGTAACATTTGTGTGGCAGAGATTGCTGAAAAGACAGACAGAGAGAGCGAGAGAGAAAAAAAGAGAGAGAGAGAGAGAGAGAGAGAGAGAGAGAGAGAGAGAGAGAGAGAGATAGATGAGAGTGACAAGTGGATCCTTCAAGGATTCAAAGATCCATAATTTTTCTTCATCTGATGCTACCGAGTCTGATCAGTTTCATTAAATCCAAACTACTTTACGCTGTAGGTGAAACAGAACACCCTTAATACTCCCTAAATTAAACCATTAAGTCCTTACCCTATACGGTGGAAAAAAAATGTCAAGCTTATGTAATAACTGGTCATAACATTTAATTTTCTTAATGAAAACCCCATGAACGCTACTCTCTTAGGCATCTTTCAAGGTATCGACCTTTACCCCTCACTTAGGCGCTTCGGACCCTTGCACCGATTTCCTTCGAGGAAGATTAAACCTGTCTATCTCTTTTTCCCCTACCCCCTGTCTGTGTGCACAGAGTCAAGGAGGATAACACACCCAAACCTGCCAGAGTCCCCTGGTTGTCATGGATCCACCTCCCTCTTTGAGTTTGGCCCTTCTTGCCGGAAGCGAAGAAGAAGATCAGCACTCTCCCCACCCTTTGAGTGGTATCTCCCACACGTCCATTTCCAGTAACTACCCAGGCAGCAATCACTCCAACCACACAGGTGGAACAAGCAGTCTGGAGCGGCTCAACGGGACGCCGTCACCAACCGGCCCAAACCTTCCGCCAGTCTCCTTGCCTAAGCTTCCACTGGTCACAACGCCACAGCTGCCGGCGCCGATCCCCAATGCACTGCACCCAACCAGCACGCCACTCTCATCCTGCCTGGGCAGCCAGCATAGCCTAAGCGGTGAAACGTCACCTATCTACAACGCCCTCTTTTACTCCTCTCACTCCCCGACGGGCGAGCGGGAACGAGAACGGGATCGAGGTTGCAAGCACAGGCAGGCCAGTCCATTGGTGCATCGCAGGGACAGTAACCCATTCACTGAGATCGCAATGAGCTCGTGCAAATACACTGGTGGCGTCATGAAACCCCTTAGCCGCCTCAGCGCCTCGCGCAGGAACCTCATTGAGTCCGACAGTGGGAGTGACAGCAAAGAGGGTGGGGCTGCCACTGGACATGGGGCAGTGCCCTCCTCGTCCTCCTCCATTACTGCACCCCAGAACCCACCTGAGATTGTCATCTCCTCCAAAGAGGATCCACCGTATGGACATGTGTATGAGCTCGAGACATCAGCCAATCAGATGTCTATCTATCACCAGAACCACACCCTCTCTGAGAGCAGGGGCACTCTGGGGTTGACAGGAAGTGGGGGCAATGGACGGCGAAGTGGGACAGGTGGAGAGCCTGGGAGAACGGCCTCTAAAGCTTCTAAGCGCAAGAACCAGAATATAGGCTATAAGCTTGGCCATCGTAGGGCGCTGTTCGAGAAGCGGAAGCGACTCAGTGACTACGCGCTCATCTTTGGCATGTTTGGCATTGTTGTCATGGTGATTGAGACAGAGCTTTCCTGGGGTGTCTATAGCAAGGTAAGTATCTAATATGATCCACACATGGGCAAGTCGTTGAATATGTGATGGCTGGATTTTACATGTGTTTGTGCAGTCGTTTATTATTCATGGATTAATACATGTACACATGTACATGAACCTGTACAGCAGTCAAGTGGTATTAATCACAAAATGAAAAGAGTGGCATTGATCGACAGATGAGTAAATCAAGAAAGTGTTATTGGTCTCTTTGTACAGTGGGCTATAATTCTTGTATTAAGTGTGTGTGTGTGTGTGTGTGTGTGTGTGTGTGTGTGTGTGTGTGTGTGTGTGTGTGTGTGTGTGTGTGGAGAAAATAAATTATAAGTAAATATATGTACATCAGTCTTGTGATTTTACATGGTATAATAAAGAAAGTGGCATTGATCCATTATTGAGTTGAGACCAGGTGTATTGGTCTTTGGAAACAGTGGAACATCTGTACAAACTTCTTGTTTTGTGTGTGTGAGTGTGTACACACTAATATATAGGAGAGAGATACATAACCAGCACTTGCTGTAAATTGCTTTTTGCTCATTGCACAGTGTTCAGTTTGGCATTAAGCATAGTGACATGAAGTCTAGCTTTTTTTTCATGAATAGGTGTGCTGGAATTCTGTGACTTTCAAACACCAAACAATTTGGTATGGATTATTATTATTATTAAAGTGGGATATGTAACACACCGGCATATCACAAAAAAACATAAATATTCTGTTCTCTGTATTAGAGAGGCAAAGTGGAACAGTGGATAACGAAGCCAGGTTCTCGTTCGCATGTTCTCCCCATTCAAATGTTGGCTTTTTTGGGGTTCTCGGGTTTTCTCCACCTGGTAGGTGGCTCTGTTGCCTTAAACTGTCCTAGCTGTTAACAAGTGTGTGAATATGCGCTTGTGCATTTGTGATTACCAGAGATAAAGGGTATGAAACTCGGGGTATACGATTTTTCTCAGGATATTATACAGTGCTATAGTTGCTACATTTTCTTTTATAAAATCTGAATGTTTTTGCTACCATCCACAGAAAGATACAAATGGTGAATCGAGGAGCAGTCGATTTGCAACTAAGGATTTTTACGTAAAAACGTTTACTTTTGCAAGCTTGTTTGAACCCTAACACGCATGACAGTGATGCAGTGAAGAAACATCTCCCTAGTATAGATTCGTTATGGGTACAAAAGAGCTTCAAGTTGCGACATAGTACAGGATGTGTAAATGACTCACTGGAGTCTCTGGGAGCTCCTGTTGTGGGTGGAAGCAACCTGGATAGTTCTACTTCAACTCTCTTCCCCTTCACTTTCTGTGAGTGCACTCACTTATTGGAACAACCTGAGCTCGGAGAGTGTGCTCATACTTGACCTAATGTCAATTATCTGTTTGTTCCAGAATTATGTTCTTGATGGATGGCTTTAGCTGCCGTGTATTCTGGAATAAGATCTAGCACATGTTGTGCATGATTTGTATTAAAACTATATTGAGTGATGTGTTCAGTATATTGGCAGCTGCCTAAATGTAATAAAATGTAAGGGGGCATAGAAAATCCTGATTTTCTTCATTTCTTTTTCATTTCTCCCATCTGATTATCTTTCGGACCAATTTTCTTGCGTGTTCCTTTCCCTTTGATGCTTTATCCTATATTCATACCCCCACTAGTTTCTCTTCTGTCTTTCACTTGGGGGATTCCTTCCTTTATATTGCCTTCATACATGCTAGGTTCTCTTGTACCTACCCCAAAACCAGCCCCCTCCCGAGTTCTTGTTTTCTCTCCCTGTTATTGTGGTGGGCGGTGAACAGGGGAGTGTTGTAGACTGCGTGAGAGAAAAGCCGAAGAGAGAAAGAGAGCACGAGTGTTAGGAGAGATGTAATGAAAGGCTGTAATAAAATCTCTTTATTTGAGATCGAAAAACGAGTGAGTCAAGCTCGCCCCGCTAAATAACAGTCGCCGTGATTGTATACTATTATAGCCATTATAAACCAACACAATAGGATGCTGTTAGCGCCACGTCTCCCTTCACAGCAATTAAAGGGCTTTCTCGCAGTTCATCACCAGCTGAGCACCCAAGTGTTTGTCTTAGGTGCAACATACTTCGTGCACCGCAAGTGAGAAAATGCTGGTCTTCCCTGGGTTAAAAACCCCCCACAGGGGAGCGACAGTGGACGAGAGCAGGAAACGAGGTGATTAGTGATAGATGGATATGACAGAGGGCTACTTTAATACCTGTCATGCCTGGTGGAAAGGAGCTCAATCTCTTCTATTGATTATTGATAATCATCCACCCACACATGCTGCACTCCAGCTCCTGACAGGCGCTTTTATTACACGGCCGTGGTAATAAATGTGTGCATGCGTTAGGCTGGGTGTCAGCTGCTTTCGAAGGGAAAGAAACAGCAAACGAATGCAAAGATGAAACCTAATGTATGTAAATAATCTTAACCTCTCTGTGTGTAAGTGTCTTACACATACTTACACACACATACACACACACCTTCATCTCAGGAAGAGCTGACGGTGGTAGCACGTATTTTTCTTTCTGCAAGGAGATCCCACTTAATTAACACTCACAGCACACCTGGTATTTTTTTTAATATGCAGGTAAAACTCGAAACAAGTGAGGAAGAGAGGAAGTGAGCTAAACAGCAGTGTGACAGTCTGGATCTATCAGTATAGATAGATAGATAGATAGATAGATAGATAGATAGATAGATAGATAGATAGATAGATAGATAGATAGATAGATAGATAGATAGATAGATAGATAGATAGATAGATAGATAGATAGATAGATAGATAGATAGATAGATAGATAGATAGATAGATATTTTCTGTTCATTCATTCATATTTAGTAATTGCTTTATCTACCCCAAGGTCACAGAGCGTGGGAACACTGGATATGAAGCAGGAACCCATCCTGAAAAGGACAGCATTCAATGCAGGGCATCATACACACACACAGACAGACACACAAATAGGTTAGATTTAAATTACCAGTCCACTTCCTGGTCTGGTTTTTTTTTTCAAACTGGGAATCAACTAGCAAGCCTGGAGAAAACCCACAATGTTAGCAGGAAGAACATGTCCAGAAACTGAAACCATGCAGGCAGTAACCTAAGCTCGGGATCGAACTGGAGACCCTGCAGCTGTTAAGTAGCAATGCCTTTGTGCCGACCTTTGATAATTATAGCTTGCCTAAATTGTATTTGTGATAGCTAATGAAATGAAGGCACGTCTTGGGTGCTGTGATACAATCGTACACCATGTGCTACCGGTATCATTATATCGATAATAAACAGCCGTCCTCTCCATGGCCTCTAATTCTTCTGTCTCTTGAAGAAATTGAAACTTGCCATGGGTCTGAGAAACCACAAAGCTCAATATCCATCGTCCTAAAGATTCCTGTGTTGCGAAACTAAAAAAATAAAATAAAAAATGCGCACAGAAATTCCTTCCATAAATCAAGATATAATCGTGACTGTCTTAATGTCTACTAACAAAACTTCACCAAATCATTGACTATGCAATTCCGCTTTTTAGCTAAATGACCCATCATTGTGCATGAGCTGTTACTACAGGAGCAATAATATATTAGAAAGTATTGATTTATGATTTATATGATTAATGTTACAGCTGTATCATGATCCAAATACACAAGAAACACAATAAAAAGGCTATGCAGCTTTACATATATTTGGATTGTGTTCTTGTATTTCTTAGCTCTAATTCAGAATGAAACATTATGAATCTCCAAACCTCTCAGAGATACATTTTTTTTTTATTAAAATTTATTTTTGTTGTTTCAAATGTAGCAATCAGGATATAGGTTTCAAGCATATTGTAATTTCTTTTCAATGCTAAAAAAAAAAGCTATATAATTTTTGCTATATTAAAATCATCTGCACATTTCTGCCCCAGCATGATTCCAAGTATTTAAAGCACATATATGATAGCGTGCTTTGCATGATCCTGCTCACTCTCACTCCCACAATAACAGCCTAACCACTTGACAAAGCCATGTGTCACCTCGCTGAGAAATCAATACATATTTTTTTTCTTTCAGGCATGGCAGCCCTGGGGATTTGCGTGTGTATGTATGTGTGTGTAAGAATGTGCAGCTGCTCCTACTGACCACCTGTGCAATAGACTTGGGTTTATATGTGTGGTGTGTTTGTGTGTGTGTGTGTGTGTTTGATTTTGTCTTCTCCGACCACGCCAACAATTTTTCATGCATTGATTTTAATGAAATACATATAATAAGAGCCTCTTGAGTGTATCTGCCTGCACATGTTTTTTTGTTATTATTTTATTTTTATTATTATTTTTATTATTATTATTATTATTATTATTATTATTATTATTATTATTATTATTATTCATCTTTTCCATGTTCCCTGCTCTTCAATCTGAATGTGCCCCGTAATTAGTTTTTCAGCAGTGTAATGGCGTATGTCGGCATCTAATCAACTGCGTGTGTATATGTCAGTCAAGGTTTAATTGAGCTTAACAGTGCAAAGGGTGTGCATGTGCCTGTTTGGATGTGGGCTTGTTTCTTTTTAGCATGCAATTAGAGTGATGAGGAATAGGGAATAAAAAATTGGCCTATATAGTTTTGATTAAAAGGGGTTTAATTATATTTTTATAAAAATGCTAGTTTTTTAAAATTTTTATTAAAGTGTAAGAGCACAGGCATAGAAAGAAGAGAGCGTTACTATTGCAAAATCCGTCGTGCATCAGCTGCTCGTTACAGCTGTTTACAAGCTTTACTGTGTGAAGTCAAACACTGCCTTGAGCTGTGATTCCTTAAAGAAAATGCCTAAAATAGACAAGCAATGAAGGAATGCATTAAAGATAACTACTAGCCTTTATACTTGCATTTATGATTAGAAGACACCATTATCCAGGGCAACTTATGTTTCGCATTTATAAAACTGAGCTGTTCAGGGTTCAGGGGTTAAGTCCCAGCAGTGGCACTGGGATTTATAAACTCATGACCTTCTTACCAGAAGTACAATATCTTAACCCCTAAGCTACAACTTCCATCTCTTACCCATCTCTCACCAGGCATCCACAAGGTTGTATGCAAAATTTGTTTCAGGAACCCTGAATAGCAAAAAAAAAGAAAAAAAGAAAAAAAAGAAAAACGTGTGGGTGGAAGAGTTGGTGTAGTGATAAAGAGTGAATGCAGTTAAGGGATTTGTGTTTCAGTCTCTTTCTGACCATGTGTGTTTGGCTAGTTCTCTTTTCATAATGTTTTCTTGCTGTTCTAAATATTTGTGTAACAGTAGACTGTGAAAACAATTCATTTTTCTAATTAAACCAGTTGTAATTCATATTTTGGCTTTTGAATGATGTCCTGGCTGTGTTAGTTGTAAATGTATTTGGATATTCTTTTTTTTAGGCATAAAAACCTTACCTGTTTTTACAAATGCATTACATAGTCTGAAGAAAATGATTTTTGCATGCCACTTGGTGTATTGACAGGCAGAAGAAGTGATAGCATTTTCGGTTACAGTGGAAGCATGTAAACAGTCACTTCGCTGAAGTTGATGTCTTTAAAGCAGGGAAAAAGGGGCAAGTGATTAAGAATCTGAGCGACTTTGACAATGGCAATCCAATCTAGTTTCCGAAACAACAGGTCTTGTAGGTTAGTCCTGGTATGCAGTTTTTAGTGCCTACCAAAAGTGGTCCAAGCAAGGGCATCTGGTGATCCGGCTACAGAGTCATGAATGTTTAAAGCTTAGGATGCATTGAAGTTGGATGGATAGACAATATTACAATTTTATTGCTGATCAGTATATATTTAATTCACACTGAAGCGAAGATTTTTTTTTTTAAGTCAATTTATGCTTTCCTCTGCTTCACAATTTCTCTGGTTGATTCCCAAAATTACCTTTGCATTACTTTGCACCTCTTGCCATTACATAGTTTTTAAGAGTTTTTAAGACTTTACGTAAGACTACTTTTTCAGACAAGTAACAGCAAAAATGGCTGAACAGTTTTCAAAAGTCTGAAAAAGAGAAATAGTTTTCTGCCTGCTCTCATGATTTTTCACATATTGCTTTCCTTCCATTTTAGAATGATGAAATTTCATTTCAGAAATATAATCAACAGTATTCATAAATTATATATTTGTTTCATAGTAACTTCTAGTAACAGCTAGTAAAACAAGTCTCACAGGCAGAATATATAATTTGATTTCATATCAAGAAAGGTTGCAAAAGCAAATTAAAAGTGAGAAAAATGCACAGTTGCCCCTCTGGCTGGCGCCATGCATCACCATTAAAGATATGACTTATACATGAAACCTGCCTCCATGAGCTCGACCGCAACATGATTGGCCAAGATTGTTATTCAGTCAGAGTCTGGATCATTTGCTTGATGTTTTCAGTCTGGTATCTTTTCAAATTCTGCTTCTTGATTTTATTACATATGGGATTTCTAAGAATTCCTAGTCAGTTTTCGAATCTAATATTAGCGTGTGGAATTTGGGGATCCAGCAACAATAGTTAACATTTCAGACTATCTATGTGTGTGGTGTGTATATAGGAACAGTTCCTGTTGGCAGGAGATAAGAGAATACATAAAGCATGTGATTAGTTTGGTGTGTGTGGTCGCTCTGCTGAATTCAGCAAATGATGCTGTGCATAATGAACTGTCCTAATAGACATCAAATCAAGCATTACCAACCTGCAGATTTTTCTTTGACTTTGTGTGTGTGTGTGTGTGTGTGTCTGTCTGTCTGTCTGTCTGTGTGTGTGTGTGTGTGTGTGTGAATCTGTTTGTTTCCACCTTATCTGCTCAGTTCATTGCAAGCTCGAGTATGTGAGCTTCTAATCACGGAACCCAGCAACAAATGAAATCTTCACACAAGGGCAATGTCTCTTGTAGAGTATGTGTGTATTTGAATATGTGTGTTTATACAGTATGTGTTATAGATATGCAAGGGACAGTATGTGTGTAATGTCTGAGTGGGTGTGTGTCTACAGGCAGTATCAGAAGGCTTTACTGTAACCTGTAATTTGAGTGTTTCAGAATCCCCGGGCCAAAAAAACATCCAGCGAGTAGCGGCTCTGTGGGTAGAAATGCCCTGATAAGGGGGAGATGTCAGAGGGCTACAACAGCAGAAGACGATATAAGGTTCTACTCCTGGCAGCCAAGAACAGGAATTTAAGGCTACAGTGTGTGCACAGGTGTAGCAAAACTGGACAGTTGAAAGTGGAATCCAAACATCTGTCTCCCAGGTTTAGTGAGCTTGTCCTCTGGTCAGAACACAATGCTTGTGAGAGCTCAATTTCATTTATAGTCCAAATTTTGTGATTTGGTTCACAGCTCATCTTCACTCTATAACTGAGTAGTATAGTATATTTATTTTGTTTTCTTTTAACTGCTTCTTCCATTTGATTGTCAGATTGATTGTGCATTGTTAAGTCGTGGTCTGTGGTCTTGATTGATGAGTCAGTGGTAGAGGTGGTAATGCATACAGTCAGGTTTTGGTTCCTCCTTGTTTAGTCGACCCAATGAGTCGATTTTGTAATAGCAATAATGGGTCGACCTGTGCCATTCCAAACTTTACCCAATTCAAGTACCAGTAATTGTTTGCCCCCGACAGAGGTGACAAGGCCATCTACATGCATCTTAAAAACATCTATGGGACAAATGGTAGCACTTTGAATATGCATTTTAAAGGCAAGAATTAAAACGTATCTTCTCTTTTAAGCAATGGGAATGTATACACTTGCACTGCACAAATGCACTGACATGAAACCAGTTTTATAAATGCTATGAATAGCATCTATATCTTGTATAGCTTTTATGCATAAAACTCAAGAGATTTCAACCATCTCTTATCCCTTATCAACTATCCTTCTGCTGAAGTAAGTGTGAACCAGGGGCAGTGGAAGCTCATTGGTTAATCACTGGAATGCTGGTCAATGCTTATGAGCTTAAATCCCAGCACTCTCAAGCAGCCACTGCTGGAGCCTTAAGCCAAGACCTTAACACTCAACTGCTCTGTTCTATAAATGCAGTAAATGTAAGGCTTTCTTGGTCAATGTGTCTGTCAAGAGCGATCTTTTGCAACTCTTTTACATCGTTGTTGGTTGGAGAGATCTCTCCAATTCAAGCAACAAACTAGCTCATGATTTTTCTGTATCTGCCATGCGTGAGGTGCAAGACCTCACTAGAATGGCATCAGGCTCTTGAACAGTGAATGTCTGCAAGTAGTGCTTTATCCGGCAAATCCAAGACTGATGCAATTCAATTGTCAATGCCAGGCACTCACCATACCCACTAGGCCGACCTGACTGTACGGCTCACGTTAGTTAAGGCGTGCGCCACATAGCTCGGAGCTGTAGCACACGAGTCAGAATCCCTCAACCTGATTAGCTGCAAATATTTACAGACTACTCGCAGGTTGCACGCGGCATGCAGTGTGGAGGAAAAATAAAAAAAGCTCTGGGGAAGATACACTCAGTGAGGGACTGACAGATGAGCACCTTACTGAGTAACAGAACAGTTCACAGCAAACTCACAAACAGTAGAAGTTTGTTAGATAACAAGGTTAGCAAGCTAACCACAGAGTCCAACTGAAGCTAGTAGTCAGGGAGTTCCAAGTGGTTCCCAAATGTATAAAGAAGATAGACTCATCGCACTGAGGAAGAAATGAAAGGAGGAGATGGTAAGAGGTGATATACATGTCTGTTGTTTATGAGTTTTTTTTTTTCCTTAGGAATGAAATAGTTATGCTGCATACTAGAGACTTACATAGTCTTAAAGAGGCCTATTGGCTGTGTTGCTATAGCTTGTGGAAACATGGCATAATTATTTTGTAATTTATTTATTTGTTTCGTCACATTTATTGATCTTATATATAATAATGGCTGTAGCTTCTAGCTATAATGCTGGACGTGCGTAAATTATAAAAAAAAAAACCCTGCCCAGTCCTCTGTGTATACAGATGTCACTGCAGATTCAATGTAAGTGTAAGAGGGGGAAAAAATATTTAAATAAACAATGCACAGGGAAGAAAAACGCCAATTAGTGTCGCATGGTGTCCGTACCTGTATCAATATCAATGTACATGGCAAACAAACACACAAACACACAGAGACACACACAGGCACCCAATGCTCATTCAGGCACATTCTGTTCTGTTCCTGTTGTGTTCATGTCAGAATCCCAACAGATCTCAGGAGTTGTGGCAATACAAGTACGATCAAATTTCATATCCCATGAAAAGCAGGAGGCTTTGATATATGACTTTGTCTGGCAGAAGGTCAACAAGAAAGGTTAGATGAAAGCAATGAAATGAGGGGCTGAAAGAAGAGATAGGAAGGAGGCTAAAGCTCTTAGAGCCAGACTATTGGCAGGACATGCAGACTTGTAATCACCTTCTATTGCAGCCAGGCTTCTGTCAAATGATCCAAATCAGTTAGTAAAACTATCAATTCCTGCCTCAAAATGCTCAGTTTTTTTATAGATGTTTTTTCTTTATATAAAAAAGTAACATGCATAGCATGGTGAATAGTTTTACTCGTTCCGCATAAATGTTGAGAATGTAAAGTCTGAGATTACACATTCAAATCCAGCGTTCACTAGGAAACTGCAGAGTACAGATTTTCATCAGGGAAAGTGTTGGGGCAGTTGGATGGGTCGGGTATTTAGATTATGAA
Source organism: Silurus aristotelis (assembly GCF_946808225.1). Lineage (NCBI taxonomy): Eukaryota > Metazoa > Chordata > Actinopteri > Siluriformes > Siluridae > Silurus > Silurus aristotelis. Next base: position 34,811,128 of record NC_139574.1, read on the forward strand.
TATTATTTGCATATTCATTTCTTTCTTAAAACCTCCTGGAAATCCTGAATAATGGAGATCCAATGGACAACAGTTTACACACCTGGGTTTTGTTATGTAAAAGGTAAAACAGGAAAAATCCAGTCAGAACTTCTGTTCCACCAGAAAAGTGAAATTCCAATGTATACAACTTAAGTAAAAAAAAATAAATAAAATAAAAATAAAATAATTTAGAATTATTTTAAGGAGAAAAGGGAAAAATAAGTAATAGTTAGTTTGGACACTGGACCTCTTTAAGTGTTTAAAGGCTCTGGCATGGAGAAGCTGGTGTTGGATCTGTGATGATCGGAAATGTTGAGCTATTTTATGAGTTGCTCAGTAGCTCCTAGTTAAGAAAGACTATAGAAAGAAAATTACTCATAATCTTACATTCCAGTGCTCATGTTAGTTCTCACTCTCCAGTGTTCTGTATTGTTTAAAGACTATAATCTCACTCTTGATGTCACCAAAAATGAAGATGGGTTCCCCTTTTGAGTCTGGTTCCTCTCAAGGTTTCTTCCTCATAACATCTAAGGGAGTTTTTCCTTGCCACAGTCACCATGGCTGCTCATCAGGGATAAATACACACCATTCACCTAAACTCTTAAAATTCTGTAAAGCTCCTTTGAGAAAATGTCTGTTGTGAAAAGCGCTATAGAAATGACTAGTATTATAATAATATAATATAATATAATATAATATAATATAATATAATATAATATAATATAATATAATATAATATAAAATAATATAATATAATATAATATAATATAATATAATATAATATAATATAATATAATATAATATAATATAATAACTATTATCCTAGCTACAAGTGTGACACCCCTAATCCAACACTTTTTTGAAGCACCATTTGATTTTATTACCTCACTCTTTCTGGGTAAAGATGGCACATCCTGACTGGGCAATTTTCTAAATTTTTTTGTTTACAAAAACATTCTACATCCATCAGATTTCAAATGTGTCTCCTTTAAACAAACCTGCTTCAGGTCACCTACAGACTTTTTGTTGGATTCAGGTCTGGGTTTTGGAAAGGGCATTCAAACTCATTGATCTTACATTGAAGCGATTCCTTTGTTTATTTGGATGTATGCTTTGGGCTATTGTTGTGCTGAAAGGTGAAATTCCTTTTCATCGACAGCTTACTAGCAGACCCCTGAAGATTTTGTACTAAAACAGACTGGTATTTTTAGTTATTCATGATTCCATCTGATCTTTATAATATCATTGATGACATGTATAATTACTTTTGTACATAAGATTAAATGTGATTGGTTTATTGAGAACACAGCCACATCTCCGAATGCATACACTTATTCAATCAAACTTACAATTTTTTTATAGGCTGTAATTTCATAATTAGGGTGGAAAATCTTATTTTTAAATATAAATACAAAGTTTGTTGACACCTGACCATAAGATTTGTATCTTCCTAAAGGTATTAAATAGGGTTGAGGTCAGAACTCTATAGTAGGGCACTCAAGATCTTCCACTCCAAACCATGTAAACCATATCTTTATGAAGCTTGCTTTGTACACAGGGGCATTGTTATGCTGGAACAGGCATTGTTATATTATCAGCAAATCCTATTTTCTTTATAATTAGTAATAATATCCTGCCCCAAAAGTTAATTGTGTACACAAATTAATGAGGTCATTAAATCATAATGCATGCACTGAATGTAGGTTGTTTTATCATTAACTGGTTATTTTAAGCTGTCACATTAACCTCTAATGGCATGATATGGAATGATATTTACAATTGGCAAAAAACATGAATTACAGCACAACGTAAGGTTTAGGCTGTAAACCTGGAATTTACATTGCATCTGTAATAATCACACAAATATTACACAATAATATATTTCAATGTAAGAATTGTACAGAATGAGGAATATATGGCATGGTATAAATAGTGTACAGAATGGTTGGTCGTAAAAGGGGACAGAATTAGGGTAAAAATACACAGCTGGGAAAAAAAAATGATGCAAAAATCTGACAGCGCATTATTGTGGAAAAAAAAGAACACACAATGCCACTCCTACTGCTTTTCCTTCTAAAACCAGTCCCAATTATCTATTCCCACCCACACTTAAGACCAACATCACTACTGTCTCCTGGCATGTATATTCATTAAGGATCAGTGTAGCTTACCATAGCTTGGCAACAAATATGGACCCATGGCTATTAGTAACTTGGCAAAGTGTGCGTAGCACAATTGCTTTAAGTCTGTATGGGAAGCCCAGCCATCCCTTTAAATTATATTTAAATGCAACAGCAACGTTTCTATATTAAATGTAGAAATGTGTCAGTATTAGTCATTACTCTTGTTTAAATGCAATATTTTAGTGATGGAATGATCAAAAATCTTACTAGAGTAATTAAATGTAAACTGTTTTTGATGGTGTAGGGAGTGTAATATATATATATTTTTATCACCTAACACAGTTCTAATCAGATTCCAAATGTCCATAAACTGAGATTGAATTGTGAATGGTTTTACCTAAGAAACAAATGGCCATGTTGCACAATTCAAAGATATTAAAAATAGTATTTAGAGATGGGATACACACATACATTATATTGCTGTTTTAACATCCCATTTGTAAACCATGGGTATCAATATACAAAAATAATTGGCTTTCCTCTAGATTTTAGAATGTCCCAGTTCATCCAAAAGGTGTTTAGTGGGCTTTTCATTCAGTGATCAGTGAAGACCACTAGAGTTTTTCCAGAACTATTTTGGCAAAGCATATCTTTACAGATCTTATCATAATTACATTTTTATTTTTGTGACTATTAAGGTTACTATGAAGTATCTGATGCTTTGGAGTTCCAAACTCAGGCTGCGCGTAGCAACCGGAATAAGGCAGGCAGTTGGAGAATGGATTTAGTTGCAAAATTGGCAAATTGCAGACCTAGATTTCCTAATCCCCTGTAAATATCTGCAGAACCTTCTGAAGGAAAACAAACAGAGATGCAAGGTGATTCAGTCATTGGTGATTCATAGGATCCTACCCACTCACCTGCTCATGTTCTAGAAGTGATGCTAGTGGGGATGGAATGACAGTGAATGTACCAATATGTCCCTGTGGTTCTATTGTCAAGTTCCTCACGAATCTCAGGTCTGCCAAATCCAGCTATAGACCAAAGCGCCATGTGCTACATTCATTTCTGTTGGCCATTGTGTTGCACTGCAGGGAATATTCCTCCATGGTTTAGGCCTTCAATAGTTGTGGAGCTGCTGGGAATTTCCAATCAAGAAGAAATACCCATTTTTGTTTAAGCCTAAAGGATAACATTTTAAGTCTGCACATGATCCTGTTGTGACCTCCTTATCCAGACTTGGATACTACTATGAAGATCCAGTTCTTATTTGGTGCTTGTCAGATGAAATACTTTATCCCGCTGCCTATAGTACCATCTACTTTAACTAACAGTAAAGACAAACAGTTGGTGGTGGGGTGAGGGAGAAGGGTCTAATCTTGTAAAAAATGTGCAGACACTTGCAAAAGTTCAACAAGTAAATAGTTATAAGGCTATAGCAGGGGAATATGTGCAAAAGAGGAGTACACTAAGTGTATACACACGTAAAATATTAGTGTAGATGTGTAAAAGGCACAACATGTGAAGAGAATGAGGAATATTTACAATATGTGCATTGTATGTACAACTGTACAGAAGTTATACACAGTGATTATACAGTGTTCCAGTGGTGTAGTGTAGAAATCAGTAGGGTGATGATGGATGGGGAAAAATAGCTGGCATTGAACCTGCTGTTTCAGGTGCTTATGTTCCTATATCGCCTTCTTGATGGAAGAAGGTTAAACAGTTTGTGACTGGGATGTGAGGAGTCCTTGATGATGTTATGAGGTGCCCTGATGCCCTGATGCCCTACCTTTGCATGGAGTTCTCTTTTATTGGAGTCCACTATGTTTAGTTATGAATGGTTTGACATCAACAGCCTAAAGTTCCATGAAATTACTGAGCAACACAAAAACTTTAAGGATGGATTTGGACTTAATATTAACAGTTTATTACATTGGTTCAGGACCACAAGTTGCATTTAATCACCTGTCACTGCAAACCTTAACATTGAGAAACTGTTATGAATGGACATTCAGTTTCTTTTGAGTCTGGTTCCTCTAAAGGTATCTTCCTCATGTCATCCTAAGGTTTTTCTCTGCCACGGTCAGCACTCATTAGGGACAAACTCACAATTAAAAGGAACTGACTTATACATTACTTCATTACCGCTTTATCTTTGTAAAGTTGCTTTGAGACAATGTCCATTGTTAAAAGCACTATACAAATAAAAATGAATTGAATTAGATTGAATTTATTTGTAGTCTTTCTATGGTAAATTTAAATGAGCAAATTGTCTGCTTCTGGACCAAAGGGGCAAGCTGATTACTGAAGCCAGCTTCTCTTACCCTTAACCACCTTCTCTCATCCTCACTGCTCGCTATGTTATGACACACATCCAGACAATCGTATTTCTGTTTTGAAATGTAACCTAGTAACCTAGTGTAACCTAGTAACAACCTAATTAAAAATGCACTAAATTACTCAACCCAATTTGAACAGTGCAAACTGTAAGAAATCTGGCTACCTCTTGGCAAAACTGAACGTTCCCAACAGGAGGTCACCTCATTTAGTTTCAACAGCTTTACTGGCAGCCTCAATGAGCTGGATTTCTCACTAAGCAGCCACACTCATCCTCTCTTGGTCATATCTTTGACCTAGTTAGAAGTGACATCTCTATGTTGTCTCTTTGATGTCACAAGAGTCTTTTTTTTTTTATTCTGGAGTTGCATAAACAAGACAATGTAATTGGTCCATGAGCTGCTATGCTAAAATGTTCTCCCTTCCTACCTGCATTCTTTAACATAGAACCTGTCTACGTTTTACAGCTGCCCAAATGAGCTAATTTAACAAAAAGGGCTAATTCCTGCAAGGTCCAGTTTTTAGCTTAGTAGTTATGGCATTGAACTTTGGATCTAAAGGTCATGAGTTCAAATCCCAGCAACACCAAGCTACCACTTGTGGGCCCCTGAGCAAGCTTCTTTGCCCCTGTTGTGCTGCTCCTGGGAGGGACCCCCACCTTGAGTTTATAGAGGATGTGGCTGTGGCCCCTGAGAGGGCACAGCTCTTATCAACTGGTCTCTCTGCTGAGGTAGTGGAGCTTCCTCCATGTGGAGGTTGTACACCACGAAATGGTGCCTGTTCACTGCGTTGTGCGACCAGCACCATTTGGACCCAGTTAACCCTTGGTTCCTTCACGAACCATCATGCTGCAGGCATCCTCCTCTCTTTTAGGCGCCTGACCAGGAGAAGCTTAACCTTTAAACCATACATCTCACAAACGTCTCTAGGTTACGTATGTAACCCTGGTTACCTAAGAGAACAAAACACTGAGTCAACAACGCTTTGGGAATGGCACTGCATGTCCATGCTTTAAATTACTGGCGGGGTAACATCACAACCAGGAAGCTATAAAAGCACATGCGGTTGAGCCAACGCTAGCTTCTGAAAGTAGAAGGAAGCGCTACAGGGATTCAGGGAGTGTGGCCCAGAGACGCAGAGTCTTGTTCCCTCAGGTTCCCTCGGGGAGCTTTTATAGCTTTCCTGAGGGAACGAGACGCTGCGTCTCCAGGCCACACTCCCTGAATCCCTGTAGCACTTCCCTGTGAGGGAACGAGACGCTGCGTCTCCGGACCACACTCCCTGTTTTGTTATATAACGTAACCTAGAGACGTTTGTGAGGTGTATGGTTTAAAGGGGAAGAGAAATTCCTTGACCATTGTCTTATCCTAGATTTCCACAACAGACACCTGGAGCCACTTTGTTTGGATGGGACTTTTTCACTTTCTGGTCTAGTTTGTGTACCTTTAATTTCAAAGCCTATATAATTTGTCTGAAATTTTACATTCATTACTCTCGCTCTGGTTTCCTGATTTTTGCTCCGTTTAGTGTGTGTATTTTGTCTCTGTAGGTTCAGTTGGTATTTTGACCTTTTTGTGTGGGTTTTTGCTTACTCTTAACGTTTTTTTGAATTTTTATTTCAACCTTTAGTTGCCCCTGATATTACAGTAGATAAAGAGTTCTATTACAGGATTCAAGTATTTTATTTTTACGAATAGAGCAGCAGTGATTTTTTCTTTTTTTTTGCACCATACAGACAAAGAATTGAATGAGCAAATGTTATATTAGGCTTATTCTAACACAAGTTGACAGTGATGCACTGCATTGATGCCATTTATACATGCAGCATTTCCTGCCATAATCTTTTTATGTTGAGGTACATACATCTGAATTGTAGTCAAAAAAGTCAAGAATTCTTATTCATTGTGGATATACATATGATTTGTTTATTTATTTATTAATTATTTATTAATATTTTATTAAATTATTTGTATATTGATTTAGATATATAGGTAGACATGACCATCATTGCAGAGCTAAGTCTGTAGTAATATCATTTTATAGTGACGATTGGTTGATATTAGCTCGATCAGAGCAGTTAGCGCCTGGCATCCCTCCATACTCTCTGTCTGATGGAGGGATCAATTAGATGGCCTCCGTCCCCAGGAGAGGGTTTATCTGTTGTTCCATGACCAAAACCTAATCGGGTCCCACCAAAATGGGACACACCCATCAAACTGGGCCGGACGAAACCCGAACTGAATCCTATAGCCTCTGTTTACAGTATGCAGGACCCACCGAGATACGATTGGCAGAGCTTCAAGGCTGTGTGATGAGGTGCACCATGCCCTTTCCTGGCAGGATCCCCAGAACATACTGTGTCAGGAAATCGAACAGGATCCCTAGCAGGGGGAGTGCGAGTTATGACCGAGCGAGATGCCCCCCCATGTCCAACTCTCGCAGCAGATCAGCCTGATATGCCTGCAACTCTGCCATGTGCAGGCATGCAGCGGTTTGACCTGCTGAGGTATTCTCCTTACCCACCACAGGTCTTGGTCTTGGTGGGCATTGTCGGGGTCTTAAGGGACAATGCAACACCCGGGGAGAGATAGCTAGCCAGCATCTCTTCAACCCGGGGCACCGTCCCATAACCAGTCTCTTCTAGTTCCATAACGTTGGACTACAACATGAATTTGGGAATAAAGAGGTGGCCCGAATATGGCTTCACCCAGGACCTGGACAGCTCAATGTGAAGGAATGGAAAGAACGACAGGTTTAGATTTAGATTTAGGTTGTAGAAAGTGCTCGTCGAGCTTACTGGGCGTAGGGGCTTTCTGCTCATCGGCCAGCCAAGCCAGATCCAGCTTAGCAATGGCATGGGTCACAACCTCCATAAGCGTTAGCATTATCGTGCTCCACTCCCAGGCAAGCCATACACAGGTTGTGTGTATACCCCTATAATATAGCATTTACATTTACATTTGCGGCATTTAGCAGACGCCCTTATCCAGAGCGACGTACAAAAGTGCTCAAGTTAAAGTGAATTACAAGTTATTCACAATTTATGTTGCGTTTACAGTACAGTACAGTACAATTCCCCTTGAAAAGGGAACCATCTAAAGAAGAGAGTCAAAATTTTTAGCGATTTTTTGTTACTCGCGAGGGGGTAATAAAACGTAACCCCTATGAATATTAAGGTTGCACTGTATATATTTCTCTCAGACCCTTACAACTTACCAAGGACATTCACACACATAGAGTGCTTCATGAACAAACAGAAGCTAGTGCTGGCTTCACTCCTTGTGCTTTTATGCGTTAACGCTGCACTTTCCATTGGATGTTTTACACATGGGATTTAGAGCGTGGACAAAGCGAAATCGTTCCCAAAGTGTTGTTGACGCAGCTTGAGTTCCTGAAAGGGAATCAAATGATAAATTAGTTAGAAACTAGTTGCTATGAATACATGTGCCATCAGTTGCCTTCTATGAGTCATTCGCAAACTGTTAAACTGTAAACTGTTGGTTCTCTTGTGCTACTAACCACCACACCAGACAAAGGGCCTGTATGAAAGGTGATCAGCTATTTAGGAGACAGTAGATGCACTGGCATCTATCCTGAGCAACTTATTTTTTTAGTAAAAATGGTTGGATTGTATTAATGGCACTGGAAATAACTCCTACAATTCAGATGTGAGCAAGAAATTTTCTGTTGAATATGTTACTGCTACTCTCTATTCTTACTCAGGTAAGCAATTTCAGCCACTACCACACTGACACTTTATTTCTTATAATTTATAAAAAAATTCTAGTCACAGCTTTTATTTATGTTTTCCTGCCTCTTTGTGTAGCCACCCGTACTGTTTCTCATACCCCCCTCCATGCAAACATCTTGCTCCTGTTGCATTTTAATAATGTCTTGCCAGCATTGTTTATGTCATACATCTTTCTTTTGCACATCCATGCTATTTCATTTCACTCGGTCCTGCACATCATACTGTATATGGCTCTGATGGATCTGATCCATCTGGCGTGATTTGACTTGACTTAAGAACAATTGTTCACATCCTTCTTCCTGGTCTAGACAGTGAATAATTTGCTCAGTTACGCTCAAGTTTTTACTATGAGGTTACAAATGTGTGTGTTATGGCCTAATTGAAGAGCAGACAATATTTTATGGGTAATTAGGGCAGAAATGTGATTCAAAATATCTCACAACCCTTTTCTTGCCATTGTAGCTCCACTGTGTCGGTCTACAATTACTGATTTTTTTTTTTTGCCAGGTGAAATTAGCCTGTCCCACATTAGTCCATCAATCATTGGAAGAGAGACACATCCCACCATACACACTCATGTCATTGTCTCTGCTGTGTGGAGATGTGCTGTGTTCATCACTGAAAGAATACATGGTCAGCAATTGTCCTATGGAAATTGCCTTCCATGACAATAAATAATAAAACAACAAAAAAATGGAGTGGATGATAGTCAAGATAAACAATGACACATCATTTGTATAAAATATCAACACAAAACAAACTAATAGGAAAGATAGCCAAAAAAATGTAGGTGTGGCCATATAAATAAAAAATAAAGAATGGATTAGTGAGATCGGGAACATCAAAGAAAGGTTTGGTTTTTCTTTCTAATGAAGAATTTACAGCAGTTTGCCAGATCAAAAACTCCCCTTTAGGAAGTAAGTGTATCTGTATCAATGTCAACAATCAAGAAAAGACCAGAGTAAATACAGGTGTTTTTTTTCCAAAATATAAAACTATAAGTCTTAAATGTCTCGCAAAGAGAAAAGCCATTTCCAAAGCCCTTTATAGTTTAGAGTATGAAGGAAGGGAACTGCTCATGATGCAAGTTGATGTAAAGTTCATTAGTTTCAGTGTATACACAGGTGCGGCTTATTTATGTTCAAAATAAAAATCTTTGTCAAATTCAGTGGGTGCGGCTTATATATGGGTGCGCTTTATAGTCTGGAAAGTCGGTAAATAAATTATTTTCTTCAAAATTCTACAAACAATACCCTATGATGACAATGTAAAAGAAGTGTGTTTAAAATCTTTGCAGACTGTAATGAGAATAAAAAAATAATAAAAAAAGATAAAAATGAGAATGAGGAGGAGCTTTTTCCCGCAGGCATTCAGAGTCTAAACCAGGAAACACCTAGCACCTAGAACCTGTACTTCTCTCTCTGTCTCGCTTTTGCCTTTGCTGCACAGATTTTTTGCACAATTGCACACTGTCACTTTAGCACTGGACTGGCACCGTACAGTGCCACTTTAATACCAGCACATCACACTGGGACACTGTACTTCTGTCAATATCTGTCATACACATATCCATCCCTTTCTCTGTCTATATATATATATATATATATATATATATATATATATATATATATATATATATATATATATATATATATATATTAAGAATTATATATATTATATTTGTATACTTTTTATACTTTTTAATTTTTATTTTTTATATTCTATTTCTATTTTCATGTTTAGATATTGGACAGTCATTAAAAGCATTTTACTACATGTTGTATTCTGTATGAATGTGTATGTGACAAATAAAATTTGAATTTGAAATAATTTTTTTCATTAAGGAGAAAAGCAAAATGGGGGTAAAAAATTACTTTTGTGAGTGCCATAGTTGGATGAGTTTGAGAACATTGTGTGCGCTGGGGTGTGTAGAGTAATGGTTTTGTACAGAGCATTAAATTAGACCCACAGGTGGCCATTCTAATATTATCTGGAGTTCAACTAGAAAGCTTTGGGGCTTGGGCAGGAAGTGATAGATCACCTTGGCTTCTGTCAGAGGGAGAGGTGCTAGATGGCCGTGTGTGTATATGTGTATGTGAGAAAGAGAGAGAGGGAGAGAGTAAGAGATTTATTTGGATTCCTGCTGATACTGTATGTGGTGCAGACATTACTGTCGCGTTTATCACTATGAGCCTGGATCAATCATAGGGGCTATTAAAGTAACCACAGGATGCTGTGTGTGTTGATTTGTGTATGCTTGAGTATATGTATAATGTATATATATATATATATATATATATATATATATATATATATATATATATATATATATATATATTTTTTTTTTTTTTTTTTATATATATATGTGGTTAAAAGTATCTGTGTGATGTGTTTTTGCAGAGCTCCATGTATTCCCTGGCATTGAAATGTTTAATCAGCCTGTCTACCATCATCCTCCTTGGGCTTATCATTGCATACCATGCTCGTGAGGTGCAGGTAAGAATATACACACTCTCACCCACACCAACATGTATACACTTTATATACAGTCGTGTTCAAGAGTTTAAATTCACTATATATATATATATATATATATATATATATATATATATATATATATATATATATATATATATATATATATAATTACTAGTTATTGTACATTAGGCCAGTTTATCCAAATAATTCAATTAACCCCCTCTTTCCAAATTCACACCCTGGATCTTGTGAATCAGGATCTGTGCATACCCTGAATCCACCAAGCCATAATCTGTAACCCCTTAAGAACTAACCAATACTCACTGTGCCACCTATAGACTCTGCAAAACCATATGATTGCAGAGCCCTGGAGCATCCATTCTTACTTTTGAGGGCAATGAGGCAAGACATTCCTCCAACCCTCCAAGACTGCAGCAAAATTTGACTGAGCCTTATATCAGTGCTTGGGAGATCAGATTTATTTATCATGCTACATTTAAGGGAGAAAAGGGCAGTATTTTAAGAAGTATGAAAAGAGACTGGCTGGTCAACTCTGTAATTGCAGACCCAATACATGCTAAGACCCTTGATGGTGCCTGTTTGTTGACCCACTCCTCAAATGGCAGACTTGCAGACTATGCTGTAATGGCCATAAATCACTCCAGTGCCATTTGTTTATTTAAATCACAGGCTTTTCAGGGTCACACCTAGGCCACCACTTGTGGGAGTAATAGACAAAAAGCCAAACTCCTTCCTCCACAGTCGGCTCCATGAAGCGATTTGCAGAGTAATTTGAAGGTCAAATTAATACAGACTTGTGCAGCTAGGGGTTCCCTGGTCACCAGAGATTGGATTTATTGTCTTCCTTTGCCCATAGGCTACGCACCAAGGGCATACTCTAAAATAACCTAGTCAAGGGAGGGATTGTGTTATCACAGGGAAAAGGAAAGGTTTAATAAGGGTCTTAAGTAGGACATGTCATGGCCATAAGGCATTCCAGTGCCAATCATTCATCCAACTCTCTGGATTTTCAGGGTCACACCTAGGCCACCACTTGCAGTAGCTGAAGTCAAGGGGTTCTCTACAGTTGGCCTCATAAAGCAACTGCACTGTAATCTGCTCTAGTACAGCTGGGCTTCCCTTGAGTTAAAGTCCCCACTTGCTCAAGGGCCATGTGCTAAGATCATACCCTCAAAGAACCTATTCAATGGAGGGAGCGATTTTTTAGTTTCAAAATGTGGAGTGGATTGGAAGTTTTGGCATTCAAGTTACAGTATTGCCAGTCGCTGCCACTCTTGGACCATCTGTGTTCTAGGGGGATTGTTTAATACCTGACCTCAGATTCCCATAATTTCTGAGATTTGTGAAGAAAGAATTTCACTGTGCAGTATTGTATATGTGGCAAATAAAAAAACCTTAACTAAAAAGGTGTCAAAGAGAATATGGATGGTGTAATAACAGGCTTGCATGCTTAGGCATAATTGAGCAGGTCAAAGAAAGCCTGATGTTGCTGCTCCATCAGGTGGATTAGTGGCTGGATGGTGTGGGCAAAAAGCCTTATTCAGTTACCTTATTTTCAGAGCAATTTCACTATTTTGGCACCAAGGAAAATCACAGTGTAACTCAGTGGATGTTAGCAGCAGACAGTCGGTAGGCAGTAAAGGTAAAATTAAAAACAAAAGTGCAGCTTCTTCAGGTCACTTTCCACTTCTCTACACAGCTCAAAGGGTGAAAGATGAAAGTGTGCAAATTCTGTGTGCCTAGTGGAGAAGCAGCCACTCTTGAAATGGTGACCACTTCAAGTACACTATTTGATAAATATATGTGGATGTTTCATCTTTCCTGTTTCGCTATTATAATTAGTATCTGCTGTATATTACTGTGGTGGTAATTCATTTTAATAGGCTGGCAAACCAATTATTGGATGCATTGCAGATTGAAGCAAATTTGTGCAGATGGAAAATTAAAAGGATTAGCATGAGTACAACTATTTAGTAATATGAGACCTCATATGTTTGCAATATTTTAAAGCCTCTATTTTTTCTTCTGCTTTCTATCCATTTCCCTCAATTTACCACTTTAATGCTACATAGTAATACAATAAAATAATATAATAAAAATGTGATCTACTTTATGAGTCCATGGCTTCTATTGCTTGATATCTTTTTCTTTTAGGCAAGTTAAAAGGGTGGTCCAGACTCACACAACAATTCACACCACATTAATGCTATTTAAGAAAAAAATGGTAACCATAGCAGTATAAATTGTGTGCAAATAATTTCAATAATCTGAACAAGCCACCCACAAAAGCATGGTATGCCCCTGCAGAGCAGAGCAGAGTAAGTGGCAATAAATGAATATGATTAATAGCCTTTTAGGGCTTAATATGATATAAATATTTCGCTAACATTTATCATGAAATATGTGCAGAGGTAGAGCATAGTGTGAGAAAGTGGTATAAGTGTTCTGCAGAAAGTGTTTTACAGAGTTTTTTCGAAGTGTGGAATTGAGACATGGGCCGTTTTTTAGGCCCTGTGTGCCTTTAGCATTTTTGATGAACAATTACAGGGCCTTGTCCTAACTGTAGCATAGACACTCACAGGCAGCAGATGTGAGTAGGGGAGTGTTGAGCCTTAATGACATCTTCAGCAGAGGATGCAAAATGTAATTGTTAGTGTGTCATTGTCACTTTAAATATAGTGGAGTAAAATGGCATATATTGAATCATAAATGTATTTAATAGAGAGTAAAAGTTGCTTATATCTTTGATACTCAGTAAACTAGAATGTAGCCAAAAAATTTGTTAAACAGAGTAACAAATAAAATTTCCTTAAATAAACCACTGATTACCTTCCTCTCAGTGAAGCTAACAGAAGGGGGGCTTTTTGAGCTCTCTAAAAAAAGAGAGGTAGGTATCTTCTCTGGTAAGCATCTTCTCTGAATATATGATCTATTTCGTCCCCTGGAATTGAAAGGCTGTGCACCTTTGCTTTTGTCTAAAACACAGAAGTGGTTGCTGTCATTGCAAATTTCAGTTTCTAAAGCCACAATCACATTTATATAGTCATTAATTACTACTACCAAACGAAACTGCACATCCAATAGTTTTATACCCAGACGACCTACAGAAGTAAATAAAGAGTACATGGGTCAGACCTGCTGTTTCTTGTAAAGGTATTTTCGGATTTAGTTGCATTTTGTATCCCAAAACCTACGTCTTTTGGCATTCCTAGGGCATTTATAAAATATCATAATTCTTATTCTATAGAAGTAATGCAAGTGATTAACAAACAATTTTTAAACTTGACCCCAAAGATGAACATTTTCCACATATGCAATTACTGTGGCTGTAACCCAGTCCCGAAAATCATAAAGAGCTTTAGTTAATGATCACTTTAAGCATGAGAAGAGGGAAAAATGTGATTTCTTGACTTTGACATGAGCATGGTTGTTGGTGACAAGTGACTGATCTCCTTGGATATGTACACACACAGCAGTCTTGAGAGTTTATACAGAATAGTGCAACAACAACAAAAGAGACAACTTAAATTGCATGCTAAATTAGGAGAATGAGCAGATTGGTCTGAGATGACAAGAAATCTATACACACACACAGTCACATTTTACAGTACACCCGGAGGTAAGCAGAAAAGATATACAGAATGCACAAAACATCTAAACTGGAATTGGATGGGCTAAAACAGGAGAAGATAAGATTAGGTTCTACTCTTGTCAGCCAAAAATAAGAATATATCATGGGACAGACTCACCCAAACTGCACAGTTGAAGACTGGAAAAGACCAGGTGAGGATTTTTTTTGTTTGTTTTTTTTTAATTTACAACTGTCCATGTTGGATAAGTCTGTGCCCATAATAGACCCAGATTCTTGTTCTTAGCTGACAGGAGGGACACGTGATGTGGACCTCTTACACCTAAAGATTTGATGTTCTGCTCAATGTTGAGATGTCAATCTGCTGACCACAGTTGTAAATAATGATTATGCAAGTTAATACAGGGTGACGGAAAATTTTGAAACTAGAAGTTGGCGACTCTGGGGCGCTTACAATTGTTTGGGACCAATGCGTGCTCGCTTAGAATCCCTTGCTATTAGTAATAATGGAGCAGTGGAGTGGTGCTCAATGAGTGTTCACCATAAAAGGCCTTTTATAAGAATGGTGATAGTGTGAGTGGTGTGCAAAGGGAATTACAGCCTCATTACCAGCTAGAACATCATGATTGTGTCCCGTCTGCTCATGTGATTACAACATGGGTGCGTAATTTCCAGTTCAACCCAGCATTTGTGCATATTGTTGAAGGGATTGGCGAGGGCACCTCACAATGGCAGTTTGAACAGCCTTAACATTCTCTGGTGTGCTAAAACTTATTCTTTTCTTTGAAGATGGTGCACAATCATGATGTCCTAACTGGTAATAATGGCAAAATTTTCAGTTTCCTTGCACCACCCTGTACATTCTTTCTGGCCCATCAAACCAATTTGGACTTTTTTTTGTTCTCTCACCTTTTGTTTCCACCCACAGAACTATCACATTCTCAATGGGTTTTTTGCACCATTCTTTGTAAAATGATCAGTTCCTGAAATACTCAAACCAGCCCACCTGCCACCATATACCATGCCACAGTTGACCAAAATAATCGCAGAGATCAGATCTTTTCTTATTCGGATGTTTGACATGAACATTAAGGTCTTTCAAATAAAGTCTATAGTGACCTTAGTATTAAAAAGTTAAATAGTAAATACTATAATAAATATAGTTTCTTTTTATTCTTAATTCATGTAGAACCTGAGGTACATACACTGCCCTCCAGAAAGGCAGCCTTTTTATATCATCCAATTATTTTCTGCCCTAAAGGGAAGATCTTGTGTTTTAATACTGTAGTGGAGACATAGTTAAGGGAAAAAAAACATCTTGGGCACCCTCAGAGGGTTTAACTACATGCAAGTGATTTAAATATTCTGAATGGGCTGTCCAGAACTCATTGTAAGTACTTGTATAAATGAATATGAAGAACTTTTCACATGTAAATGTTGACTCACACTTTTGAACTAAATACACTAACATTAAATACTGCACCAAGTGCTCAGTACAATGCAATTTTAAGATTTAGTATAAATACTTGACTAGAAAAAAATTTACTATTTAAACTTTAAATTGATATTTGTGTAATAACCCAGTTGCATATTCAACCACACTTCAGTTACTTGATCACTGATTTGTCTATGCTTAAATAAGACCATAGAGCAGATGGCTTTCTTAGAGCAGCGGTTCCAAACCACCAGGTTGCAAGCCAGCACCAGGCTGCAAGAACGTTCTGGTAAAAAGTCTATAGATATGACACTGTATTATTCATTGTGCATTTTCCCATGAAGAGCCACTATTCCGAATTTACCCACCGCACGATTTCAGAAAGCACAATTTCCACACTTGTAGCAGGTTCAGCTCATTATAAACATGAGTGTGAAACAGACATTCCTCAAAAGTTCCTTTAGTAGAGGAGGTAATAAAAGCGATGGTGATGGTGAAAAAGAGACAGAAAGTGAAATTGTAAAAGGCGAAAATGATTGTTTTAAACAAAGACATGATGACTTGCTTCTTACTTCTTTCTTTGGACAGTCCACATGATCCAAACACAATGTGTGTGTAATATGTGGAGAAACATCAATGTAGCACTTAAAATTGCTGCATCTTAAAATAAATCACCCAACACTGAGAGACATACTTTTAAATTATGTTGTAAAATAATTGTTATAATTTGTTGTTGTATTCAGATGTCATTTGATGAAAATGGTCCATGTAATTGCCCAGTTATATGGATGGGATAATTGTAACGTTAAATGTAAATGTTTCAAAATCTGTATTATGGTAAAAAAATTAAATAAAATCACATGTACATAAGTATTCACAGCCACGTGTACATAAGTATTTACAGGGGAGAAGGACCTTAGTCAGAGAAGTGACCAAAAACCTCATTGTCACTATGAATGAGCTCCATTGTTTCTCTGTGGAGAGGAGAACCTAGAGGAGACTGGGCACCGCTCATCACCTGGCCAATACAGTCCCTACAGCAAAGTATGGTGGTGGCAGCATCATGCTGTGGGGATGTTTTTCGGGAACTAGGAGACTAGTCAGGATCAAGGGATAGATGAATGCAGAAATGTACAGAGACATCCTTGATGAAAACCTGCTCCAGAGCGCTCTGGACCTTGCGAGGTTCTTCAAAGAAGAATGGGAGAACTGCCCAAAAAATAGGTGTGCCAAGCTTGTAGCATCAAACTCAAAAAGACTTGAGGCTGTATTTGGTGCCAAAGGTGTTTAAACAAAGTATTGAGCAAAGGCTGTGAATACCTTTGCACATGTAATATTTTTAGTTTTTAATTTTAATACATTTGTGAAGATTTCGAACAAACTTATTTTATGTTGACATTATGGGGTATTGTTTGTAGAATTTTGAGGAAAATAATGAATTTCATCCTTTGTGGAATGAAGCTTTAACATAACAAAATGAAGACAAAGTGAAGCACTGTGAATACTTTCTGGATGCACTGTAAATGCCCATACAGTGAGATGCAGTGCAAAGCATGATGTGGCCACATTCAGTTCTTCCAGCCTCTTGAAATTAATAATTAATTTACTTACTAATCATGCAAATTCGGCCTGGAAGCACATGAACAAACGCACTCTGCTTGAGGCACAAGTTCCTGTTTAAAAGCTAATGTGAATTGATAGTCGAGTCGAAAAACAAAAACACTCAGCACCATGGATTCTGTAACAAAGACATGAACATGTTAATAAGTTCTATTTACTGTACATGAGCTGTGCCAGAACAAGTACGATGCGAAGAGGTCATTACATCTGATTTAAATCCCCAGTTGGGTTTTACCTAATGAAAAGGCTGCTGTGTACAGAATAAATTATTAATAATACAAATGTATTTTCCTTCTTTCGTTGCTCTCATATCATTTAGAATATTGGTGTCACAGTAGTGTGACAAGCATGTCAAGAATGATGTATGAATTGCATGCTGTGTTTGTAATATACAATTATTTCATATAAATATGTAATATATGAAAACAGGAAAAATGATGGGTGTATGTAAGTATATGATAGAATTCGGTGCAACGTCTATGCCGCACATAGAACTTGACTGCTACTGATTTATATCTGATTGCTGCTGCTAATTTCTAAAACTTCAGTACAGAATATGTAATCAGCAGCTTTGAAAAAAATTATAAAAAATTATATATATATATATATATATATATACACATACACACACACACACACACACACACACACACACACACACACACACACACACACACACACACACGCACGCACTTAAACAGCTTTATCAATCGTTTCATTGACAGATCTTTTTTTTTTTTAAGTAGATCTGGCCCTGTGTGTATCCATGTGCATCCAAGTGTTACTGTTTGAATAAATAAAGTATGAGTGACATAAAATATGAATGAATGAATGAATCAACAGTTTCATATGGGATTTCTAAAATAATTGTGATGTTGATATAGTGTAGTGTGTGTGTGTGTGTGTGTGTGTTTGTGTGTGTGTGAGAGAGTGAGGGATGGAGACATAGGAATGAACTGGGAAATGGATGTAGAGCATTATTTTTTAATAGGTAGCATAACAAAAATAACGCTAAGAATATGTGATAATTCTGCTGTAATTGAACCAATACAAAAGAAATGACATCGTAGCATGAATTATCTTGAATGTAGTTCAAATGTATCTTGAATTTCCTATCTGAAAAGGTTGAAATAGACCTTTACATTTATGGCATTTGGTAGGCGCTCTTATCCAGAGGAACTTCCAATTATCTCATTTATATACTTGAGCAGTTGAGGGTTTAGGGACTTGCTCAAGGGCCCAGCAATAGCAGCTAGATGGGATTAGGATTTGAACTCATGACATTCTGAAGTCCAATGTCTTAATCTCTGGTTTACCACTTTCAGCACTAAACTGAATATTTAGAAACAGCTGAACTCATTTCAAACTTAGAATTGTTTAAAATGCTATGTTGACAAACACTTTTGCTCATTTTGCATATTGATTTCTAGAAAGAAGCAAATTGAAAATCTGAGGGTTGAAATCAGCACAAATGTCTCCAATAGTATATTATAAATTCTGAACTCTTGATTCTGGATGGTACACAGGTTTGTACACAGTCATTTTAATCACTGTTCTAAATGAATGCACTGCCATATAAACTACAGGTTCCATGGTAACATATAGTTATAGATGCATACAGATTGAGAGAGCCATTGTAAGCATTTCCTAATGACCTTACAGAGCTATGTGAAGGATTTTTGTGCCATTTAACGGGGAATATGGTGATTTTGAAAAATGGGCAGTCACAAGAGCAGCAGGAGGTAACACCAACAGCTTTATTATTGTTAGAGACATTGCATAGGTGCACTTACTTCACACACACACACACACACACACACACACACACACACACACACACACACACACACACACACACATATATATATATATATATATATATATATATATATATATATATATATATATATATATATATATATATATATACATACATACATACATATATATATTAAAATAAATAATACAAATATTATAATTACATTTTTATTAGCGCATGATTAATGCAGCGTGCATTTCTAATTAAATGAAATTCAAACCTGCAACTCAACACACATTTATTCACAAAGTCCTTTCTTTACCCAGCTATAAAAAAATAATTAATTCCACCAAAAAATAATTTTTAATCACTAACCATTTGTTTTACTGTTGTGCCAAGTCTCAAATCAAGCACCAAAATCTGCCATGATGCACACATTCGGCAATTAAAACCATCTGTGTGGAAACATAGCAAAAGTTCTATTTGGTTTTAAATAAATGTAAAACATTTCAAGTCAAGTTAAGTCAAGTCAAGAAGTTTTGATTGTCATTGTAACCATATATAGCTGAAGCAGTACTCAACGAAATGAAAGTTCCTCCAAAACCCTGGTGCTACATTAAACAACATAAAGCTACATAACAAAAAACACTGAGCTGAGGACTAGTAAGTGTCCTCACCACATAAAGTGCATCATGTGCAACCTGGTGCAAACAGTGCAAGACAAGGCAGTGCAAAGACAACAGAAGACAGTGTAGAACAAATACACAAAATAGCGCCACCAGTAAACCTGCTGTATATTACACAGTGCAGTGTATAAAAAAAGAGCTGAGTACAGGAGTGTACCTTGTAATTGAACAAAATGTAAACAAAAGGGTTTGTGCAAAAAAAATTTAAATAGCAGCAGTCTAAAAGATGGGCATAAACAGCATGTAAACAGTTACATTTACAATCATATTTTGTGTTCATGCGCTATGTTGTAATATGTAATGAAATATGTAATGGTAATTAACTATATAATAGTTTTTACTACAAAATGAACATAAAAAAAAAAAATATATATATATATATATATATATATATATATATATATATATATATATATATATATATATATAAAAACTTAAAACTGCTTGTTATTTATATCTATGCAGTCCAGATTACATAATTAAGAGCTATATTTTAATGCACTTTGCTTCATATATTGGGTGGTTATTTGCCTCGTACATCGAGCATAAAAATCGTGTAATGCAATCCTAGCTATTGATTTTTCCACTAGATAAATTTTCTACTATGTTTTGTATATTTTGATATTTTGATATTTTTACTTGCTGACATTTCATTTCTGCAGGGAGCCAGGGACTGCTCTTAATTGTGAATGTGTGTGTGTTTGTGGATACAGTGTCTTTGCAATAGTCTGGTGTTCTATCTGGGGTGTATTCTTGTCTTAGGTCCAGTCTATGTTTTAAATACAAACTTTGTGCAAGCATCAGTCGTGAACTAAATGTGAACGAACAAATAAACGAACTTACGAATGAACGAACGAATGAAGGCAGGAAAGTACTACCAAATTATATTTCTAGGAAATGACTTACTTAGAGTTCAGTGGAGGACCATTAATAAGAATAAAATATCATGGATTTTACTATGATCAGTTGAGTTTCTGAGTCCATATTATGATTAATCTTGTCTCCATCTGTACTGAATTCAATCTGTGTATGTCTAGATGTGTATTTATTTCTCTCTCTCTCTCTCTCTCTCTCTCTCTCTCTCTCTCTCTCTCTCTCTCTCTCTCTCTCTCTCTCTCTCTCTCTTTCTTTCTTTCTCTCTCTCTCTCTTTATCTAATGCCTTTATTTTCTTTCTAAAGTCAATCAGAATTCAAACATGCACACACTAAGACTATTTTTATTATGTTTTATATTTGAGTATGGCCAAAGGTGTCAGGTAATGAGGGAGTACATCAATGTGCCTAGTTAAATGCTGGAGTTTCTCCTGTATTTGTGTCTGAAAGACCTGGTCGAGGGTAATAGAAAGCATTGATGATTAGAAGAAAAAAGAAAAAAAAAAAATTAAATCCAAGAACATTTGATGGCAGAAATTTAAGAACATTTGATAGCAGCTGGTGTGAGGGACAGGACAGAGATAACGATAGAGGGAAATGAGATTTCAAATGATGATTTGTTGTTGATTATAGATCTACACTATATGGACAAAACTCCTGGACACGAGGCCATAACATTCATATCTTTTCTAATAGGAAAATTAAAAATCCCATTCATATTTAGTCCCTATTTTCTGTAATTATAACCTCCACTCTTCTGGGAATATGTTCCACTGCTGATGATTTTGGAGCGTGTTTGTGGAGATTCAGCCACAAGGGCATTGCCAAAGTCAAGTACTAATGTAGGGTTAGGAGGCTTAATAGGAGTCCAATCAAGATCTTCCCCTCCAACAATATAAAACATATCTTCATGGGGTGGCTATGTGCATGAAGACACTGTCATGCTGGAACAGGTTTGGGTCTACTTGTTCAAGTAAATGGAAATTTTAATGATACAATCCAAAGACATCCTATACAGATGTGTGTGTCAAACTTTTTTTAAACCATTTAGGGTAGAAACACATACGGCTGGACAAGACAGGAATCCTGGCCCTTTTGTCTACATAGTGTAATTTAAAGGATAAAAATGTTACTGTACATGGTGCATGATGCTTTTTGTATTCACTGGGCACTGTGAGACTGCAGGGGCCACAAACAGATAACTAAAAGGGTATCCACATTTTTTTGTACTCTGCCCACACCTGCAAATACATTCATCAAATGCTTGTATGTCAAGAGAGAATTTCTGGGACATTCTATGACATTTTATAAAACAAATTTTCGGCATCTGAGGATGAAGAAGGAAAAAAATGAAGCAGCAAAAAGTCATCCAGGCAATAAGATTTTTTTCAGAGCAAACCTATAGTTGTTCGTGTCAGTGTTTATCCTTAAAAGAAACCAATTTTATTGATATAATCTTGTGTGTCATAACTGCGGCTGTCAGCTGACACCCTATTGCTGCAGTTATACCAGTAAATGATACTGATACAACTGGATTGACATTAAAAAAGATTCACAACTGCACAATTTCAGCTAAAGACTAATAAACAGGCCAGTGCGTCATCTTGCTAGCAAGAAGCCAATTTTGTAATTATCCTTGAGTGCACGTTTAGGACTGAAAAAGCGTTTTTGGATGCGACTTGCAGAGCGAACTTTTTACAATAACGTCTAGAAAGTTGTTTTGGGAAGCACATTTTATCACCTAAGAAATTACTCAAGTGAAATCTGAACAAGTAGATCTAGGTATTTATGTTTGCAAAGAGAACTCTAAGAGATTTAAGTGTATGTGAGTAGGCATCTATCATACATATTACATGCTTTTGAATGTTGATTGTTGCTGTTCTCGTCATTGTTGGTAAAGCTTTGATGTTTAAACTTGGAGCTCTTATACAAAATTAAGTGATAAAGGCTATTATAATTTTTATTTCTATGAAAATCCCACGTAATCAGGAGTCAACAAGGGATTAGGACAAGAATATGGATTAAAGATAGAAGAGTGCCATTAAATACTATAAGACTAATAGGCTCACTAATAGACTAATAGTTGTATGTGGGATATTCTGGGTCAAGTAAAGTATCAGTAGGCAATAGCAGTTTTTAATATGTATTTTTGCAGTAGTAATATTGCTTATATGAAGCCATTGGATTGAATGCCAAAGAAATTTTATTTGGAAATAAAGATGTTCAGATGCATTATATCAGGATTATAGACCATCAACTTTGTTTCCCAGCAGCCATTGCACCTACATGTCTTCATCATAAGACCACTGATTACCAGTGTTGTGCTAGTTACTAAGAAATATATCCAAAAAGAAAAGAAAGCATGTATCCACTGCTGCCTCTTTTACATGTACATATTTACAGTTATTTAGTTTTAATTAGTTTTGGTAATTTTATTTGTTTTGGAAAAAAATTAAATAGTACAATCAAAACCCTATGTATTCTGAGGTCCATAAGGTCAGTGGTCATTACCAAAAAGTGACATGCGTTATCTTATTCAGAGTTACAGTGTATCCTGGGAACATTAACTTCACAGCAGGGATACACCCTAAGCGAGCCTCCATCACAGGACACTACACACACACACACTCCTTCGGCTATTCATTTAGACACACACAGCGGGGCAGTTTGAGAGGCATGTAATTAAGTCCACCAGGAACTATTTATTACAGCATAATGCATTTTATTTGTTATTAAAGAATACACTGGTTATAAATGGGATTTGTTTTTATTTCCTGTATCTATAAACTTTATTCAAATGGTGAGCCATGTATGTTTCCAATGCATAGTATTAAATGTTGCGTATATGTTGATAGAACAGTCTCTTACACAGAATCAAGGTTGGGATATAATTCAAAACACATTTTTTTGCACATGAAGAGGCACCTGTGGAAAAAACATGGCATGCGGCAGCAAAATGCTCTCCTAATGACATTAATGTTCAGTTTAATAAGACTGGAGCTCATCATGAGGACTGTGCCTGGAACGGCCTACTATACTGGTTTAAAAACTACTGGAAAATGGCTGAAATAGTAAATGAGAATAATTTAAACATGCTCTCATTTGAACAAGTAAATAGTATGTAGGACAGCTGAAATGCCAACTGGCTTTTTCTGTTAACAGAATCATGTTTTAATAAAAGTTTATAATTAAAATATAGTACAATTTGGTGTGATTAATTGTAGCTCCATTAACCTTAGGACAATTTGCAATGTCACAAAGGTGCTGTTTATTGAATGTCTTTGTTAAATGCGAGACATTTTGGTGCTTTTCCTATGATTTGCACAAAATCACCTCTAAAGGCTTCGTTCTTTCTCAAGTTTATAAAATTAATCATTTCTAAATGAATACCCAGGAAGGGTGTACGAGAAGGGCTACCAGGTCCACAAACAATGGCCTGCCTGGTAGGAGTAGATGTATTTCGTCCCAGCAAACTCTCTCCAAAACTCTCGGGAGCAGC
Organism: Silurus aristotelis; assembly: GCF_946808225.1. NCBI lineage: Eukaryota > Metazoa > Chordata > Actinopteri > Siluriformes > Siluridae > Silurus > Silurus aristotelis. The sequence goes on from NC_139574.1 coordinate 34,835,323, forward strand.
ACAACAGGGGTAAAGGGGTACAGGAGCAGCCTCTGTACCATGGCATCCTGTCACTGAGGGGCTGGGGGATTGAGGGAGAACCAGAGGGGACAGTGCGACATCTTTTGAGTTGCAAACAGGTCCACTTGGGCTCTGTTAAATCTCTCCCAGATTTGTTCCATCACATGCTTTTAAGTGGCCTGAAATATACGCTGCCTTCAAGGAGAGCAGCTTCCCCTGGGCACACAGGAGGATCTGACATGCCAGCTTGTACAGTAGGTGAGATTGCAGACCCCCTTGGTGGTTTTTATAAGAGAGCACAGATGTGTTGTCCGAATGGACCAACACATGGTGGCCTCTGAGGTCTAAAAGGAAATGCTTCCCCAGAGACCGTGGGTGAAGTGGCCACTCATGACCGCCCCATACCATGAGGAAAGAGTCTGACATAAGCGTTATGCAATGACCAGGAACTCCTAGCACGGGGCCCTGAGACAGGAACCTGGGATCTTTTCACACATTGGGCTTGCCACGTGACTTTGATTGTATAGGTTGGGGTTGCCCCTCCAAGAGCACCCTAGGGTCCTGAACCACCACTGGAGGAGTCTCATGTGCAGGGGGCCAAGTGGAACCACATTGGATGCTGCTGCGATCAGACCCAGAAATCTTTGAAACTGCCTCACAGTGAGTGACTGGCTTTCTCTCACTCTCTTGATGGCCATGAGGATGCAACCGTCGATCCTTTTTGGGAACTATGAAGTACCATTTGTAGTACCCGGATTCTCTGTCTAAGGGAGGGACAACCTCAATGGCCTTCTTCCGCAAGAGAGTATCTTCTTCTTGTTCCATGACCAGAGCATGCTCTCTCAGGTGAGACCTGAACTGAATCAAAAAAGCCTCTGTCTAGGACCCACCGAGACACGTCTGGCAGAACTTTCCAGGCTGCTCTTAAGGGCATCAATCTCTTGAGACTGACCTCTGGTGTGCCTAGAGCCGGAGCTACGCCCTGGTGCCTCTGGTGTACAGCACCCCTGTGGTCCCCAGATGGTCCTATTTTAGGACTTCTTGGACGAAGCCCTTCTATTGAAGATCACTTCAACAGACTGCTTTTTAGCTTCCTGTAACCTATTGATGACTGCATTGCCAGCGTCGCCAAACAGGCCAGTTTCGGCACCAACGGGGCGTCTAGCAGCAGACACCAGGGTGGCCATTGACCGACCAATGGCCCTAGCGGTCTCTTCAGTTGCCCTGATAGCTAAATCTGTCACACAGCGAAGCACTCGGACTTGATCGCCCGAAGTGTTTCCCACATCCAACTCCCTTAGCAGGTCTGCCTAAAAGGCCTGCAGCACAGCCATGGTGTGCAGACAGCCTGCAGCCTGACCTGCTGAGGCATAAGCCTGGCCCACCAGTGCCAAGGTAGTACGAAGGGGCTTGGTGGGCAGTGCCGTGGTCTTTAGGGATGATGTGGCACCCAGGGAGAGATAGCCAGCCATTTATTACCACATTATCTGTGTAAAGCTGCTTTGAGACCATTTTCATTGTTAAAAGCACTATACAAATAAAAAGTAATTGAATTGAATACTTCAACACCATGCAGTTCTGCCTGAACTACAGGTAATTGAAATCCACCTCTCCATACAATGACCTGAAGCATAATTCCAAGCTCTGTCAGCGTTCTTTAGAGAACAAGCAGTCAGCTCGAGTGCTATCTATCATGGAATGGGCTGCTCAGACACTGCACCTAAATTCTCTTGAACTGCTCCGGTATGAACTGGATCACAAGTTTAGAATAAATTACCAAACTAGTAAAGGACACCTTTTGCAAGTTTTACAAGAGTCATGACAACATGAATATGTCTCTCAAAAATAATAAAAAGACTAGGTGTTTCCAGACTTTTGAGCGGTATTTTAATCATGTGCACACATTTTAAATGACCCACAGACATGTCTTACACAAGAACAGTCAGTGGATCAATCTACTAATATACAGACAGTTCTATAATTTTTAATATAGTATAATAGAATTTTTCTGATCATCAATTACTGCTTGACTGGTTCCACAATATATCATGGTACACTAAAGACATGATGCTTCAAGACTCTTCTCTTTTCTGGCACCTAGGTTGTGAAACTTTTACATGATATCCAAACAGCCAAATCAGTCTTCAAATGACAAATAAAGACCAACCTCTTTAAGAAGTAGTTAAATTGGCATTATAAAATAAACAAAAATAAATATAGATAATATATGCAGTATATATATATATATATATATATATATATATATATATATATATATATATATATATATATATATATATATATATATATTTCCCCCCCCCAACAGATGTTTTGGACTTTTGGTATTCTTATTTGATGACTGCATTAACCAGCATTAAAATGCATTTATCGATGAAAACCTCAGAGCCTTTTTGGAAGATGCTCTGGATAATGGCATCTGCCAGACATCTCCCTCCATCTGACTGAGGAAAAGATACTTTGAAACCCACCGGCACAGATAAGACTTGGTGATAAGTGACTAAAAATACATATAGTATAGACTGCAAGAACATAAACAGTACACAAAAGCACCATTCTTTGTTAGTAGCAACCAAACATGAACAACCATAACTTGCACAAGAAGCCAAAGGCCATGAAAAGCATGGGCTACATGGGCTAATCGCAAGACAACATGATTTCGGTGTAGAGAGCATGTGGCATGGTATGTAAGGTGAAGTCCTGGGCAATAATTCCAAATTTTTCATTTTGAAAAGATTTATACTATAAGAAAGCTACCTGTCTTGTGTAAGATCTTGGGCATCTTTTAGCTATTGTGTGCTATTTTTCCAACAAGTGAAGCAGCATCTGCCTGCCAAAACCTTAAAAAAGCAAATCAATTGATCCAACCCTTGTAGAGTCGGTCAAAAAACAGTGGGTGATTTGGTCTGCAGTTTTCTCAGGAAAAAAAGACGAGACAAACAGAAAAACAGCCAATCCATATGGAAATAAAAATCAGAGGAGCACCTGCGGATGATGGAATTACTCCAGCTCAACATGTAAATTTAATCCCATCCAAATAGGCTTGATGAATTGCTGAAGGATGGAAGAGACACGAGTGACATTGTCTGAAAAGCAATTATTTCGCTTGGCATCTTCTCCTATATGGATTTCTATACGATTTTTTCTACTGAAATTCTTAAATGTTCTAGTTTCTGCATGGCTGACATAACGAAGACAGAAAAGGGGTCACGACACTCCACAGTTGAAGCAGAAAGGCCATGTACACCCCTCCCTAACACACACATTTAAAAGGGTCCAGGATATGCAGATAATATAGAAGGTCTATTGGACACCTGCTGGACATGTCTCCAGGATATACTATTCCATGGCCTTAGTTTTGACAGGAGGGGGTACATAATGCTGTGAAAGATAGGAGTTCAATGACATAATGAGGTTATTTAAGTCTGTGGGGAGGACGACAAGTAGTTTTCTGTGTGGTTAACATCTTCTTGTGGTTCGTATAGGATGTCAGTTGCGACAGTGGGAGAGCAAGATCACAATACCTCTATTAGATCAGTCTACAGTTTATGAGATCATAGGAGGTCGTTATTGGCAAGGGGGACCGGATAATTAGCAAGGAGTTAGTCTTGTTATAAGTGGCTCCTACTCTACTAGAATAAGATGGACCGACTGGCCTTGCAATCTAATGAGTACTCGGATATTAGCTATTCCGGTGGTTAAGTTGTGTGGGCAAATTCGCTCCCATGAAGTTCCCAGCAGGTCCTATGTAGGAAGACAGATTGATTGATCAAGACATAGCACTGTCTACAGTCATTGAAGTGTTTTATTAGGTAGGAAAAATGGGAAATGATGACACTAATGACAGCTGAATGATCAAAAGGTTGCCGGGGTGCAGTTTTATTTGTTCATTTGTTCTCCTCTGTAATGTGCAGTAATAATGTTACAATATTACAGGAAACTGCTAATTCTAGCTATCAGAGAATAAAACCTGGCTCTGTCTATATATATACAC